>NC_090384.1:82045237-82229228 GCF_036365525.1 Heterodontus francisci | reverse complement strand
TCTGCATCCACAGACTTTCTCTCTGCACTCCTTCCCAAGTTCCTTCATTTTCACACATCTTTCTTTGTGAGCCTCTTGTTCTTTTGTTTTTAATGTATTTCGGTCCCTCACTGAAATAATCTTTTTATCATCAAACAATTTCTCCCTTTTTTCAGCAGTTTGTGAGTTAATCTATTAATGCACTCTTTCTTATTGGAGTATCTGTGTTTTCTCCTTTTTTGATTGAAGTGAAATGCACGTTTATCTTTTAATTTTCATTTCTGAAGAAGATTTCTACCTGAAACATTAGCTTGTCTTTTCTGTCTCAATGTTATTTGACTTGTGTGTTTTCATAATTTTCTGCTTCTGTTGTGGGTTAAAGCTATTGTGTCTTTTTATTGTGCTGATAATCCACAATTGCCCATGCATTAAAAATTAGTCTGTAAGTGACTGAACACAATGCCCTATAGGGCTACTTGTAGCCAACAATCCTGAAGAAAGGATCCATGCCTGATCCAATCATTCAGCACTATCTGCAGTTTTCACTTTACAGGACTTTACAGTATATTTCTAAGCGCAATAGTGTTGCTTTGTGTTTATTTTTAACTGAAACACTATATAGCCTATGATTTTTATTTCACATAAAGATGATTTCTAACTTGTAGTAAAAATAATTATTGAGCTAATTCTTGTAGATTTTCTATGTCTTATTGTAATATTCATTTCTTTCCTTTCAATGGACATACTGCATTCTAACTGGTTGCTGGCATTGTTTTTTTAAGCTCAATTTAAGATGTACTTAAAGTTGCCAGCTGAAGCTAAAATGGAATGTTTTCTCATTCAGAAAAGGGTCTAGTCCCTTCATTAAGCATGTTATTGCTGTTCAGTAGATTACATGTAGATAACGGCAGTCTTGGAATTTGGTTTGCAGGCTTAATTCTGCTTAATCATAGCCTGAATTCTCCAGTACAGCACAGGTGTATTTGTTTAAAATCTATTAATTAAAGCTGTGCCAAGTAGTTGTAGTATAGCGTTTGTCATTGACATCATTTCATTCATAAGAGGTGATGTTATGGTATAACATGGTGGGGAAGACCTATGTTATTATCGACCTTTGCGTGACTTGAGTGCTTGCAAAACAATATGTTGCCTTTTCCAGTAAGTTTGTTCCAAATAAAGTCTATAAAATTCTGAACTACAATTCTGTTTCCACATAGACAGAACAGTTGGTCGAAAAGAGAAAGCCTGCACAAGAGTTGTAATTTGGAGTTTTCAAGAGACTCCACCACTTCTCTGCTCTCTCCTATTTACCATGATAGCTATGAAAGTGAGGAAGGGGAGATTGAGGCCCCCAAGACACCTGCAAATAGATCTTCAAATAGAGGGGTGGCATCTACTGCAAATAGACAGAAAGACACTGCATCAAAAAGATCAACAGTATTTACTCCTGTCAGACCAAAAACATCCAGGTACATCATTCATCTGTTACAGCATATTAATTCATTATTGCACCAATTTTCTAAATTATACTTTTTGTTCAACTATAACCTAAAATATGGGAAATAATGCTTACTTTCTCAGTTTAAAAAGTACTTACTGACTATCTGAACAAGACCTGCTGCTGATAAATTGATATTTTGGAGAGTGTATAAACAAGGTAGTTTAGTGCAGTTTTAAGACGAGGATTGGTTTAGAACACGCTGATAGTAAAATATACTTGGACATTGAGTGATTCTGAAATTTCTGCTTGAGAGTTTCCTTTAGTTGCCAATCATGGTCTTGTAGTTATGTAGTTAGTACTACACATGATTTCTCTCCTATCAACCAGAATTTTAACTTTTTGCATATATTTCTATCAGCTAAGGATAATGTTCAACTGTTAGCATGTAATGTCAGTGAATCTGATTATTAAATTATGAATTATGAAGGCTCATGAATTTTAAGTCTTTCATCCAAATAAATGTCAGTCATGCACCATTCTGTGTTTGTGTATTAATTGCTGTGATGCTTCTACACAGTTGAATAGATATTGTCAAGGCCCATGCTTGATTAATGGCCAATTAGGTGTGGTCTCAGAGGGTGACTCATCTTTTAAGTCATGTAAGATGTCAATGCCTTCAGGAGGGAATGGGAGAAAATTAGCAAGAAAAGCATGGGAAAATGGTGAAGTATTCGAAGAGAATTTAATGAGGAACAGTTATTGATTCTCCGTGCAGTATACAAAGTAGAATTAGTGTATATGTGGCTGAATTTGGCCTAACCATCAGCCTCAAGAAAACGAACATTATGGGGCAGGACGTCAGAAATGCTCCATCCATCAATATTGGCGACCACGCTCTGGAAGTGGTTCAAGAGTTCACCTACCTATGCTCAACTATCACCAGTAACCTGTCTCTAGATGCAGAAATCAACAAGCGCATGGGAAAGGCTTCTACTGCTATGTCCAGACTGGCCAAGAGAGTGTGGGAAAATGGCGCACTGATACGGAACACAAAAGTCCGAGTGTATCAAGCCTGTGTCCTCAGTACCTTGCTCTATGGCAGCGAGGCCTGGACAACGTATGTCAGCCAAGAGCGACGTCTCAATTCATTCCATCTTCGCTGCCTCCGGAGAATACTTGGCATCAGGTGTCAGGACCGTATCTCCAACACAGAAGTCCTCGAGGCGGCCAACATCCCCAGCTTATACACACTACTGAGTCAGCGGCGCCTGAGATGGCTTGGCCATGTGAGCCGCATGGAAGATGGCAGGATCCCCAAAGACACATTGTACAGCGAGCTCGCCACTGGTATCAGACCCACCGGCCGTCCATGTCTGCGCTTTAAAGACTTCTGCAAATGCGACATGAAGTCCTGTGACATTGATCACAAGTCGTGGGAGTCAGTTGCCAGCATTTGCCAGAGCTGGCGGGCAGCCAGAAAGGCGGGGCTAAAGTGTGGCGAGTCGAAGAGACTTAGCAGTTGGCAGGAAAAAAGACAGAGGCGCAAGGAGAGAGCCAACTGTGTAACAGCCCCGACAAACAAATTTTTCTGCAGCACTTGTGGAAGAGCCTGTTACTCTAGAATGGCCTTTATAGCCACTCCAGGCGCTGCTCCACACACCACTGACCACCTCCAGGCGCTTACCCATTGTCTCTCGAGACAAGGAGGCCAAAGAGGCTCAACAAGTGAAGAATTAATTTGTAATCTTCAAATCAGTACTTGTGTTTTAGATATACGTTGTTTATATGCTGCCTTAAAAATGGTATAAACTAGAAATACAAAATCTACCTTTCACAATGGATTATATAACCCACTTCAGTGGCTTAAAATTCAACTGGTTCAGAACCCACTGTGCCAATCTATAACCAGACTAGTGAAAACACAATCCTGTAGTGATTTCAGTAACTGATTTCTGTTACCAGAATTTAATTTAGTTTAGTTTAGTTTAGTTTAGAGATACAGCACTGAAACAGGCCCTTCGGCCCACCGAATCTGTGCCGACCATCAACAACCCATTTATACTAATCCTACACTAATTCCATATTCCTACCACATCTCCACCTGTCCCTATATTTCCCTACCACCTACCTATACTAGGGGCAATTGCTAATGGCCAATTTACCTATCAACCTGCAAGTCTTTGGCATGTGGGAGGAAACCCACGCAGACACAGGGAGAACTTGCAAACTGCACGCAGGCAGTACCCAGAATTGAACCCGGGTTGCTGGAGCTGTGAGGCTGCGGTGCTAACCACTGATTATTTCATTAAATAAATCTAACAATGGGGATCATATTAAACTGCACAGCACTATATTAATTCGTTTAGGTCCAAAGACATTGCTTAATTTTTATCAGTCTAGTTTTCCTGTCAGTGTAAAGCAAGCATACAGTAGCATAGTGGTTTTGTTACTGGACTAGTAATCCAAAGGCCTGGACTACTGATCCAGAAACATGGGTTCAAATCCCATCACAGCAGCTTGGGAATTTAAATTGTTAATTTAAATAAATATGGAGTAAAACGCTAGTGTCAATATTGGTGACCATGAATCTACTGGATTGTTGTAAAAGCCCACCTGCTTCACTAATTTCCTTTAGGGAAGGAAATCTGTCCTTACCCAATCTGTGACATCAATGGTGTATCAAACCACTATGAAAAAGTGTAAGAAACAGCACTGTGGGGGTACCTAAACCACATTGGATGGCAGCGGTTCACGAAGGCGACTCACCATTGCATTCTCAAGGGCAGTTGGAGATGGGCAATAGATGCTGGCCTTGCCAGCAATGCCATGAAAATTTTTTTAAAAAGTTTCTGCTGAAGTTTTAGCATAATTTTGAAATTGGTCCCAACAAACTCCAGGGAGGAATCTTGAGAGTCTTCCAGATGATTGAACTTTGCTTTGAAGCAGCATGGAGTGTAACAGTAATTCAGTGTCAAATCGGGTTTGAAATGTGTTCATGGGCTTTCCTAAACACAGACCTTATTTGCAACATTGCAGGCTTGAGCACTGGTACATTCACAGTCAGATTTGACTTTGAAGGCTGGAAGAGGGGTTTCCTAGATATAATCATCTGGGAACAGAGTCCTTGTAGAATTGATGAATTTGACATTGAGTCAGGCAGTTTAAGTAGCTAGCTGCCTGGCTGGTGCCTCTGTCTACTGGTCTTTGGTAGCTACAATATGAATGCTCCATTGGTCTCTAACCCATTCGTGTGTAATGCTCTTGGATTGTGTTGAATATCGTTGGGATGTTGATGGGTTGTAGTTTGTAAATCACTGTCTGTTGCTCTTATTAAGATAAATCTGACTCTTACATTGTTCCTATGCATATATTTTCGAGTGCTCATGCATTCAATGTCTGCAGCAAACTACAGTATACTGTAATCAAGTAATTAATTTGTTTCAAAGATTTAAAGCTTCATTAAGAAAGGCAAAACTAAGTGAAGAGGAGGAGCAACGTTTTAAGGAAGTTAATCTTACTGCCTGGGAGAAGTGGCTTATCAAGAAAGCAAAAGAAGAACGCATTAAAACACAAAACAAATCTCAACAGGCAAGTGTTTCAGTTAATGTGTCTGTCACTGAACTTGAAAGATTGAATGATACAGATTGTTGCTTATGGATTTGTAGTAAATTGTACTGTTGTCTTATTCTTTGCTTTCAGTTCAGTACTCTTTTAAAAACAAAAGCATGACTAAAGTTTATAGAATAAAGACATTAAGCAGCTGCTGTAAATAATGTTGATTCTAAATGGATTAATAGATTATAATGAAATTCCAATAAAATGCTTATTTAGCACAATTTAGTGGCTGCTTTTTAGCTACGGAATGTTTGTGAGACATAGAAATAATGAAAATAATGTCAGGAACATTCCTTAGCAAGTTAAATCTGTGAATGGAAAAATTCTTGAGATCCAAAGAACAGTGGAAAGATTTAAGTGAGTGTTACTAAAGTGAGCTTTAGTGTAGACCATCTGCATTTTATTTATTGCGAAAAATCCCCACTGGCAGTAATTGAGTTTGTATTTTTCTGTTGCCTGGAAATAATTTTGGACTGAATTCTCCTATAGTCTTGTTCTAAATTATACAATCCAATCAAGTTAGATTTAACATGAGTATTCTTTGATTTTGTATTTTTTGTAATACCAGTGATGATATTTTGACAAATTTTTGTCAATTACAAGTCTCCACAAAAATTACAGTAACAGTTATTGCAACTGTTGATCTTGAATGTTTTTCTGGGCAAGTATGAGTGTGTATCATAGTATAGTGAAACTCTACTATTGCCTGCTTTTTTTTTTTAAACCTGGCATAACCACTGTTTAGTGCTTCAAGGTACAATTGCTGAACTGATCTGAGAAATTCTTGATAATTTAAACCATTAAGTAATGTTGTAGCAATCAAGATGCTTAGCTTGCATCATTTGAAATCCAGTTGTAGCTAGTATTTAGCCAGCAAGCCAAAACATAGTGTGTAGTGCTTGGTGCAGTACATCAATCTCTCGACATAAGCCAAGAAGCTATAGGACTGTTTCACTGGGCAGGAGGTGGGTGAGCAGGGATCTGGGGTGGTAACACGGAACGCATTCCACATAAAATGTGAATTAACTCTCCAATTACTCAAATGATTTTCAGTGGAAATTTGATCTGTGATGGGGATTGAAATGGGAATGCTGAATGATGGAGCATTAGTTCTGCTCTAGAACATTAGATCTAGTGTCAGCTGTGGCTCAGTTGTTCGCACCTTCTGCTCTGAGCCATAAGGTTCTGGGTTCAAGTTCCACTCCAGGGCTTGAGTACAAAAATTAAGGCTGACGCTCCAGTGCAGTACTGAGGGAGCATTGCACTGTCGGAGGTGCTGTCTTTCGGATCAGAAGTTGAATCGAGGCCCCATCTGCTTGCTCGGGTGGTTGCAAAATATCCCGTGGTACTATTTCGAAGAAGAGCAAGGGAGTTATCCCTGGCACCCTGGCCAATATTTATCCCTCCATCAACATCACAAAAACAGATTAATTGGTCATTTTGACGTTGCTGTTTGTGGAAGTTTGCTGTGCGCCTACTGACTGTCGCATTTCCTGCATTACAACAGTGACTACACTTCACCAAGTACTTCATTGGCTGTAAAGCACTTTGAGACGCCCATTGGTCATGAAAGCTGCTATATAAATGCAAGTTTTTTTTGTTATTCCAAAAGTTTTGGATATAGGCAACTAATCTTATTACTGTATAAACTAATATAAAAGAGGTTACTGATGAAGTGTTTTAGATACTGATGTATCAAAAATAATGGTGCTTTTCAGTTTGAGTAGTGGAGGGGAAAACCTTGGAATCTTTTAAGAGCAATTTGATGATAGACTCTAGGATCTTTCTGGATGGCTAAATTAAGATGGACTTCCTCGCCTGTGACCATCTTGTGATCTAGATGTCACTGGTTTTGATGTAGCCAAAAATGCAAACTTAAGTTTCTCACAAACAAAAATCACTAAGGATTAAGCATTCTCTAGCTTTTCTTAAGTTTTTTGAATGTAAAACTGTTTTGTTCATTACAGGAGATGATATTAAAACAAGCAAAGTTAAAAGAACAAGAAGAACTTGAAAGGAAGAAAATTCTTGCTGAAGATGAGCATAAACGTTGGGTGCAGAGAAAAGATGAAAAGGTAAGAAATTATAAATTTGGTCTCCTTAGCTTGATATTTGGAAGTTCATTCAACATTGAAGGTGCAAAGGAGATTTACCAGAATGATACCAGGGATGGGGGACTTCAGTTATGTGGAGCAACTAGAGAAGCTGGGATTGTTCTGTGAGAACACACACAGTGGCGCAGTGGTTAGCACCGCAGCCTCACAGCTCCAGGGACCCGGGTTCAATTCTGGGTACTGCCTGTGCGGAGTTTGCAAGTTCTCCCTGTGACCGTGTGGGTTTTTGCCGGGTGCTGTAGTTTCCTCCCACTGCCAAAGACTTGCAGGTGATAGGTAAATTGGCCATTGTAAATTGCCTCTAGTGTAGGTGGGTGGTAGGGAATATGGGATTACTGTAGGGTTAGTATAAATGGGTGGTTCTTGGTCGGCACAGACTCGGTGGGCCGAAGGGCCTGTTTCAGTGCTGTATCTCTAAATAAAATAAATAAATAAAACAGACAAGGTTAAAGGGAGATGTAAGTGAGGATGTTTAAATTTGAGGATAGAGTAAATGTGAAGAAACTTGATTTTGTTTTGATTGGCAGTTCGGTCGATAACAGGACACAGATCAAAAATAATTGGCAAAAGAACCAGAGGGGAGGTGAGGAAAGAAATTCACACAACGAGCTTTTATCGTTTGGAATGCACAGCCTGAAAGGGTGTAGGTACCAAATTCAGTAACTTTCAAAAGTGAATTGGATAGGTATTTGGGAAAAATATCAACCTTTTATATGAATAGACTATTATCTCCTGAATTAAATGTGGTTGCAGTAAGATTTCTACCTGTGCGGTAAAATAATGTCTTTGGGCAGTTGCAATATAAAACTCTGTAATTGTGATTTTTTTTCAATGGATGTAATTTTTTTTCATGTACATAATAAAAAGGCTCCATTGTTTAATAAAAACCTTCAAATGCTCTGCTAAACAAAATGAGGTACTGTTCCTATAAAGTATTCAGCCCAATCCCAGAGCCTGTGGAGTTCCATAGTGTAATTCTTCTATTTCAGCTTGGAGCACTTGTGGGCAAGGTTTTTCTTGAAATTATTATAAGGTATAAGTCAGTCCCGCTGCTGAGGACTATGGATCTACTTGAGAGAGTCCTTTTTTAAAAAAAATAAATAAACTGACCTTACCTTCCCTCAGTGTCAATGCAGCCCTGTGGGGAAATTGTATTTTTTTTTTAAAGTACATTTTGCCTTGTGTCTCCTGAGTGCGGTGGAGTTCTGAGATTTTTAAAATTGCCTCCAGCATTAGCCCTGTCTACTTGAACAAAGTTGTCTTGTAGCTCCGTTGCTGGGTGCTGCTTTGCTGCAGCACTATGTGGTGGTCATGAGGCTGAGCAAGATTATGGACATGTTAGGCTCCTGCAACAGAAACAGGGATTTCAATGCTAGTGTAGAGAAGATCCATGCCAAGCTGAGCCTCGCGGTATCTGCTGCACACAGTGACATACCTGGCCATAGTTAACGTGCTTATAAAAGCCTCCAGAGCCAATGAGAACACATTCTACTGGTGTAACAGTGGTAGCTTTATAGGGATGATTTATGTCTTTGCAAAGGTTTCTAAATGCAACTCGAATGTCTAGAATATGGTGACAGATTGAATCACCTAGCAGAGACATTGCAGCAGCTGAGTCATCCAAGCCCTGATCCATCATGGTTCTCAGCAGCAGCTGTAGTGGATTGCCATGTACCGTGGCAGCTGTCTCTCGAAAGATAATGGTGAAAGTACCAAAACAGTTCAGTTACTTTGTTATGCTGCAACAACATGAGTGGCTGAAGAGTCCAAATATTGAGAGGCAGTCCATGCTACAGGCATAAGTCATGGGGTCAGATAATGAAGCCTGTGCAGTATTGACTCTTGAAACCTAATGTACTTTGCTGTCTTTCAGTCACCTCTCCATAGCTTCTTTGGCTCCCTGATGCAGCACAACCCTCTAGTGTGGCCTGTTCATAGCCACAGCTTGCAGTATCAATGACTTTGCTCTTGCAAACATCTTTGCACTTGACCCTACGGACTTTAAGCTGTCTGCAAGTTCCCCATGTTAATTGTATATAAATTGTTTTAATTATTTGCAAGTGAAGGGCATTAATTGGGTTTCAATTGAGCATGTGTAAAGAAACATTTACTGAAACTGTGGTATGGTTGAGTTAGGTGTATACTTGTAATCTTTCACTCTGTAAATAAATGTTAGACTGAGTAAAGATTGACTCCAGTACTATCCTCCTTCAACTGGCTTTCTGGAATATAATACCCCATACAAGAGATCCTTTGGAATTTGCCATCTGATATAGATGACCAAGACACCAGATGTTTGAGAAGTACTTTGGTATTACAAGTTTTATCTTCCCAGTTGATATTTAGAATATAAAATAGAATTGTAGAATTTTACAGCACAGAATGAAGCCATTCTGTCCATCGTGTCTGTTTGTAAGGCTGTTATTCTAATGTTATCACCATTGTTCATGTAGACAGAAAAACACTGCTATGCTGTCAGTTAAATGTTTAAACTGTGACTGAAAAATGGTATTCAACAAATTGGAATACCTATATGCTGCACCTCCACGGTGGAATATTAATTTTGGAATGTTGCAATTTGGGAAACCAGTGGAACGTGTTATACAGAAGGAGATGTCTAACAGAAGCCAAGCACTCCCATTTTGTGAGTTGTTTGTTGTACAGCACCAGTTGAGGTACAGATTGCACCCTCCTCTTGTACTTGCAGATAAAACAGTTTTGTTTAAATTAATGCAAGTGTTTTGTTTCTGCTGGAGGGAAATGGTATTAATAAGCATACCAAACAGAAGGAAGCTCCCTTAGAGGCTATTCTGAACCTGTTTCAGGTAAGGGGCCTGGAGGATTTTACAACTTTTTGAAAATCAGTTGCTTGGATTGCACTGAATAAAATAATTGTCACTGGGAGGAAAGCGAATTAGGCCTCCTTATCCCCAGCGACAAGCAGACCACCAGAACTCCAAAGGAAATTTTTTTTAAAAATTGGCTCCAGGGTTTGATAATTTTGCATCGGCCAAGGCCTCTTGTTGCTTTAATCTTCATCTGTGATGGGCATTGGGCTCAGTATGTCAGAGCTGACCCTACAGCGCTATTAATGTTATTGTATGTCAATCCAGCTATTTTCTCGAACTACAGCTGCCTGTATTTGTGTTTTTTCTTTGGTGTTACTCTTGAGTGTTTCTGTTTTTAACCAAATCTCTGCTGTTTCATTTTAAGCCCCACTCTCAGAATTGCTGTTTCTTTTAGCCTCTGTCGGAAGTGTGGTGTTTTTTGTTTTTACTCATTGCTAGTGGGTTTTTCTATTGCTACTTATTTTTTTTTATCCTAACCCAGGTTTTGTTTTAAAACTCTACACTCTATAAATTGTTACGACTGAGGTGGAAGGAGTGCACTGTCTTTTCTAGTTCCACTTCTCCACAGGTCGCAACATATATTTAAATATTTACCCAGTTACTGATATGGTCAATCATAGACTCGACTCTTTATCCCAGAATGAAATACACCAACCAGGTTTTGTTAATTTTGTTGTTTATCAGTTTATTATAAAACGAGACATAACCATTAATGAAGCAAAGCAGTAACACACAGAGTGAAATATGAAAGTTCCCTTTTACCTTAGCCCCTCACACACACATACCGGTTAACTGAAAAAAATAGAAATTTTCTCTTCAGAGCTCTGTTACCAAAAAAATCCCAAAAATATTCTTTGGCCAAATACTTGCTAATTCTCAAAGAAAAAAGAGAAGATAAGGAAAGATGTCAGTTGTTCCTTTTTGGTTTGGCGTCCCAAGTACATAGACAGCTGTCACTGGGATCTTTCTAGAACAGTTCTTTTCAGGTGATGTTGAAAATCAGTTTGGTAGGCATTCGAGGAGAAATGCTCCAACAGGGGTTTCTGGCAGGCTTTTCAGGAGAAATGCAGCATCAGTTTCTCTCTTCCTTACACTTGATTCTCAGGAAGTTCTCAAAGAGATGGAAGAGGGTGCTGATGGTAGCTGCTCTGTTGGCTGCTTTTCTCTAACTGCCTTCAAAACCATTCACAACCCAACATGCTGTCTAAAGCGAAACCAAAAACAGTATCTCAAAAGTCAAGCCTCCTGACCCTGAAAATCTTGACCTGTTACTTCTCTGTAAACATTCCCCCCCCGCCATCCCCAAGTACAAAAACCCCTGCTGGGTATTTATCTGAAGACAGGTGACTTCCAGTAAATCTTGTTTTCAAACAAGACCTCACTTACCTTCCGGAAGCGGAGAGGACTTGCAGGGAGAATGCCAGGCGAGGAGCAGATAAATAGAGCCTGAAGATCGCGGTCTAGACACTTACCTTCCGGGAGTGGATAAATAGAGCCCGAGGATCGCTGTCTAGACGCTTGCCTTCCGAGAACGGACCTGAGGGGAGAACGCCGAGAGGGGACCGGATAAATAGAGCCTGAGGATCGCAGCCTGGACACTTGCCTTCTGGGAGAGCACTCCAGGCATGCCTGAATTTTGAAGAAAAGAAAAGAAAGTCAACAGTGACATCACAGGAAAGCTGCAAGGTGATTGGTGAGTAACTGCTGTTAGGAATAACTCTAAATTGCTGGGTAAGTAACCACAGTAAAGGGAAAGGTCTACATTTTTTTTTAAATATATTAGGTAGTGTTTTTTTTAGTGAATCAAAGTCCCTAGTGTAAATCTAATTTTTGGGTAATTTGAGCGAGTAAATTAAGGGTAAGTCTTGGCAGGGCAGCTCGGCAACATGGAGTGCTCCTCCTGTGCAATGTGGGAAGTCAGGGACACTTCTAGTGTCCAGGGCGAACACGTATGCAAGAAGTGTCTCCAGCTGCAGCTACTCCATCCGTGTTTCGGATCTGGAGCGGCAGCTGGAGACACTGTGGAGCATCCACGAGTCTGAGATCATCGTGGATAGCACGTACAGGGAGGTGGTCACACGGCAGGTAAAGACTGCTCAGGCAGAAAGTGACTGCAAGGCAGAGTAGAAGAACTAGGCAGGTAGTGCAGGAGTCCCCTGGGTCCATCTCCCTCTAACAGATTTTCTGCTTTTGATACTTTTGGGGGAGATAGCTTCTCTGGAATGCAGCAAGAGCCAAGGCTGCGGCACCACGGGTGGCTCAGCTGCACAGGAGGGGAGGAAAAGGAGTGGGAGAGCTATAGTGATAGGGGATTCTAGCGTAAGGGGTACAGATAGGCGTTTCTATGGCTGCAAACGTGACTCCGGGATGGTATGTTGCCTCCCTGGTGCTAGGGTCAAGGATGTCAGAGTGGCTGTAGGACATTCTGAAGGGGGAGGGTGACCTGTCAGAGGTCGTGGTACACATTGTTACCAATGACATAGGTAGAAAGAGGGATGAGGTCCTGCAATAAGAATTTAGGGAATTAGGTAACAGATTAAACAGGACCTCAAAGGTTGTAATCTCTGGATTACTCCCGGTGCCACGCGCCAGTGAGTATAGGAATAGGAGGATAGAGCAGATGAATGTGTGGCTAAGGAGATGGTGCATGAGGGAGGGCTTTAGTTTCCTGGATCACTGGGTCTGTTTCTGGCAAAGGTAGGATCTGTACACGTTGGATGGGTTGCACCTGAACTGGAACGGGACGTACAGTAGTGGGTGATGCAGAGAGTTACATTAGGGGGTGATGCACAGTCACATATAGAAGAGAAACTGAGTCAGTCTGGAAGGCAGAGCAAATATAGACCTGTTAGGGCACAAGCAAATAATGCAAGCCTGGATTGCTTCTATTTTAACGCAGGGACTCTTACTAGTAAGGCAGATGAATTGAGGGCTTTGATTAACACATGGGAATATGATATTGCTGTCACAGAGACATGGTTGAGGGAAAGGCGGGACTGGCAGCTCAATATTCCAGGGTATAGGATCTTCAGGCGTGACAGGGGAGGGGATAAAAGAGGAGGTGGCATTGCACTGTTGATCAGGGAGTCAATTACTGCAGTAAAGAGAGATGATATTTTAGAAGGTTCCTCAAATGAGGCCATATGGGTAGAACTTAAAAACAAAAAGGGGGCAATCACTTGGCTGGGAGTGTACTACAGGCCTCCAAACAGTCGGGGAGAGATAGAGGAGCAGATATGTAGGCAAATCTCAGAGGGGCAGCGCAGTGGTTAGCACCGCAGCCTCACAGCTCCAGCGACCCGGGTTCAGTTCTGGGTACTGCCTATGCGGAGTTTGCAAGTTCTTCCTGTTAACGCGTGGGTTTCCACCGGGTGCTCTGGTTTCCTCCCACAGCCAAAGACTTGCGGGTTGATAGGTAAATTGGCCATTGTAAATTGCCCCTAGTGTAGGTAGGTGGTAGGAGAATGATAGGGAATATGGGATTAACGTAGGGTTAGTATAAATGGGTGTTTGTTGGTCGGCACAGACTCGGTGGGCCGAAGGGCCTGTTTCAGTGCTGTATCTCTAAATAAAATAAAAATTAAAAATAATAGGGTTGTAATAGGGGATTTCAACTTCCCCGATATCAACTGGGATCATCTTGGTGCAAAAGGCTTAAAGGGTTTCGGAATTCTTAAAATGCATACAGGAGAGCTTTTTGAGCCAGTAGGTAGAAAGTCCTACAAGAGAAGGGACGGTACTGGACGCGGTGGGCCGAAGGGCCTGTTTCTATGCTGTACAACTCTATGGACCTAATCCTAGGGAATGAAGCTGGACAAGTGGTAGAAGTGTCACTAGGGGAGCATTTCGGGGATAGTTACCATAACTCTAAGATTTAAGGTAGTTATGTAAAAGGGCAAAGATGGACTGGAAATAAAAGTACTGAATTGGGGGAAAGCCAATTTCAATATGATAAAAACAGGATCTGGCCAAAGTGGACTGGGAGAAGCAACTTGTAGGAAAGTCTACATCAAACCAGTGGGAGTCATTCAAAAAGGAAATAGAGTTCAGGGCCAACATATTTCCGTAAAGGTGAAGGGTAGGACCAACGGGTCCAGGGAACCCTGGATGTCCAGGGATATAGAGGATTTGATAAAAGAAAAAAAAGGAGGCTTATGGCAGATTCAGAGCGCTGAAAACAGCAGAGGCCCTAGAGGAGTATAGAAAGCGTAGGGGGGTACTTAAAAAAAAAAAAAAGTAATTAGGAGAGCGAAGAGGGGCCATGAAAAAACACTGGCGGGCAAGATAAAGGAAAATCCCAAGGTGTTTTATAAGTATATTAAGGGCAAGAGGATAACCAGGGAAAGAGTAGGGCCCATTAGCGACCAAAGTGGCAATCTGTGTGTGGAGCCGGAGGACATAGGTGAGGTTTTAAATGATTATTTTTCATCTGTGTTCATGATGGACAAGTGCAATGTAGGTATAGAGATAAGGGAGGGGGATTGGGATATACTTAAACAAATTAGCGTTGAAAGGGAGGAAGTATTAGCTGTTTTAGCAAGCTTAAAAGTGGATAAATCCCCAGGCCCAGATGAGATGTACCCCAGGCTGTTATGTGAGGCAAGGGGGAGATAGCAGGGGCTCTGACACAAATTTTCAAATCCTCTCTGGTCATAGGAGAGGTAGCAGAAGACTGGAGGACAGCGAATGTGGTACCATTATTCAAGAAGGGTAGTGGGGATAAACAAGATAATTACAGGCCAGTGCGTTTTACATTTGTGGTCGGGAAACTATTGGAAAAAATTCTGAGGGACAGGGTTAATCTCCGCGTGGAGAGGCAGGGATTAATCAGGGATAGTCAGCATGCCTTTGTCAGTGGGAGAATGTGTCTAACAAACTTGATTGAATTTTTCAAGGAGGTGACTAGATGTGTAGATGAGGTTAAAGCAGTTGATGTAGTCTACATGGTCTTCAGTAAGGCTTTTGATAAGGTCCCGCATGGGAGATTGGTTAAGAAGATAAGACCCCATGGGATCCAGGGCAATTTGGCAAATTGGATCCAAAATTGGCTTAGTGGCAGGAGGCAGAGGGTGATGATCGAGGGTTGTTTTTGCGAGTGGAAACCTGTGACCAGTGGTGTACCGTAGGGATCGGTGCTGGGACCCTTGCTGTTTGTAGTGTACATTAATGATTTAGACGTGAATATAGGAGTTATGATCAGTAAGTTCACAGAGATTACAGGACGATATAGATGGTCTGGTAAGATGGGCGGAGCAGTGGTAAATGGAATTTAATCCTGAGAAGTGTGAGGTGATGCATTTTGGGAGGACTAACAAGGCAAGGGAATATACAATGGATGGTAGGACTCCAGGAAGCACAGAGGGTCAGAGGGACTTTGGTATACTTGTCCATAGATCACTGAAGGCAGCAGAACAGGTAGATAAGGTGGTTGGGAATGGCATATGGGATACTTGCCTTTATTAGCTGAG
This sequence comes from Heterodontus francisci, assembly GCF_036365525.1. Taxonomy (NCBI): domain Eukaryota; kingdom Metazoa; phylum Chordata; class Chondrichthyes; order Heterodontiformes; family Heterodontidae; genus Heterodontus; species Heterodontus francisci. The sequence goes on along the minus strand of NC_090384.1, from coordinate 82,213,762 downwards.
GCATTGAATATAAGAGCAGGGAGGTTATGATGGAGCTGTATAAAATGCTAGTTAGGCCACAGCTGGAGTACTGTGTACAGTTCTGGGCACCGCATTTTAGGAAGGATGTAATTGCACTGGAGAGGGTGCAGAGGAGATTCACCAGCATGTTGCCTGGACTGGAGGATTTCAGCTATGAAGGGAGACTGGATAGGCTAGTGTTGCTTTCTTTAGAGCAGAGAAGGGACCTGATTGAGGTATACAAAGTTATGAGGGGCATTGATAGGGTAGACAGGAAGAAACTTTTTCCCTTAACGGAGGGGTCAATAACCAAGGGGCATAGATTTAAGGTAAGGGGCAGGAGGTTTAGAGGGGATTTGAGGGGAAGAAAATGTACCCAGAGGGCGATTGGAATCTGAAACACACCACGTGAAGAGGTGGTAGAGGCAGGAACCCTCACAACATTTAAGAAGTATTTAGATGAGCACTTGAAACGCCATGGCACACAAGGCTATGGGCCAAGTGCTGGAAAATGGGATTAGAATAGATAGGTGCTTGATGGCTGGCACAGACACGATGGGCTGAAGGGCCTGTTTCTGTGCTGTATAACTCTGTCTCTGCGTCCTTTCAATGATCCCAGTGGAAATAAAAATCCACTGACTCCTTTACAGTTTACCCAAATAAAACAATGTCCATAATTCTACAATAAATGAGGCCTCAAAAAAAACTTAAATATAGAAGCACTGTCATAACAAAATTAATAACAACTTGTATTAGATCGAGCCTTTAGAGTAGTAAAACATCCCAAGGCGCTTCACAGGAGCATAAGGGAACAAGATTTGACACTGAATCACATAGAGATATTAGGGCAGATGACTAAAAGCTGGTCGGAAGAATGTTTTAAGAGGCATCTTAAAGGAGAGAGGAGAAGTCAAGAGATCGAGGAGTTTTGGGAGGGAATTTCAGAGCTTAGGATATCGACAGCTGAAAGCAAGGCCACAAATGCTCTAAGACTCATGTCCCCAATACTAAGAAATTACATGTGATTTTTGCCTTTCCTCTGTTTGCTCACTATTTTCTTCATTGTAAAGCCCTAACTCCTCCATCCCTGCTCGGACCTCATGCCACTAGTTGCACTTAGTACCTAATTCTCTAGAACCCCTTAACTTTCTTTGTGAAACTTTTCAACATTTCATATTGTCTGACTTTCCATGTGTAATACCACAGGCAATCAACTAATATGTAAGTACCAAATTAAATGGCTGAAGCAGTGGGAACTGGAATGAAAGGCCCATCGTGTAGCTAATGAGCTGCTGTCAGAGCTCCCATCCTTTTAAGGGACGAAAGCCCACCTCCAAAGGCTGCTGGCCAATCGAAGGGCTGGCTGCTCTTCAATCCCAGTGATGCCACTGGGAGCTATGGCCATTGTGGCTGCATCCAGCCAAGCGACGCACCAGTGGGCACTGCCCTCGCAGTAAGCTAATTGGGGGTCGCCATGGCCAGTCTGATAGGTGCGGTGAGGGGAAAGGGGGGGGGGGTGATTGTTGCCGCAGGGCGGCCCCTCTGTGGGCCACAGAGTGCCTGATTAAGAGGGCCCCCACTCCTGAGCCCGCAGGGAGGCCACCAGGGTTCACATGGGTCTCGCCACGCGACAAAGGGCGCACCCCCCACACCCACCGCTGGTAAAATGCATGAAGCGATACTTGTACGTGGAATGTAGGAAGTTAGCATGCAGGTACATCAAGCAATTAGGAAGGCAAATGGCATGTTTGCCTTTATTGCAAGGCGATTGGAGTACAGGAATAAAGAAGTCTTGCTGCAATTGTACAGGGTTTTGGTGAGACCACATCTGGATTACTGTGTGCAGTTTTGGTCTCCACATTTACGTAAGGGTAAAAACAGAAAGTGCTGGAAAGTGATCAAACCTGCTGACAAGGGTGGTGCTGTTGTTGCCTGGCATATTGACAACTACCTTGTAAAGGCTGAGTGCCAACCCTCAGACACTTCTTCCTACCTCCCCCTGGACCATTACCCCACCACTGAACATCAAGCCACTGGCTCCAGGACTGTCACTGACCTCATTTCCTCTGATGATACCATATGACCATACGAATTAGGAGCAGAAGTAGACTATTCGGCCCATCGAGCCAGCTCCGTCATTCAATAAGCTCATGGCTAATCTGTTTCTGTCTCGAATTCCACACTTCCATCTGCCCCGATCATCTTAGATTCTTGTTAGGCAAGGGAATCAATCTACCTCCGCCTTAAAAATATTCAATGACCCCGCCTCCACCACCTTCTGAGGCAGAGAATTCCAAAGTTGCCCAACCCTCTGAGAAAAAATTTCTCCCTGTCTCTGTCCTCAAAGGACGACTCCTAATTTTAAAACATTGCCCTCTAGTTCTGGACTCACCCACAAGAGGAACCACCTTTCCGCACCCACCTTGTCAAGGCCGTTCAGGATATTATATACTTCAATCAAGTCTCCCCTCACTCTTCTAAACTCCAGTGAAAACAAGCCCAATCTGTTCAACCTTTCCTCATAAGACAACCCGTTCATTTCAGGTATCAATCTAGTAAACTTCCTCTGAACCGCCTCCAAAGCATTTACATCCTTCCTTAAATTAGGAGACCAAAACTGCACACAGTATTCGAGATGGCAAACATGACCCCGAGCTTCCGGTTGCTTGCCATTTCAATACCATCCAAGACCCCAAACACTCCTTCTAGATGAAGGAGCGATTTACTTGTACTCGTTCAATTTAGTATATTGTATTCGCCGCTCACAATGCTGTCACCTCTACATTGGGGAGACCAAATGCAGATTGGATGACCGCTTTGCAAAACACCTCCACTCAGTCCGCAAGCATGACCCCGAGCTTCCGGTCACTTACCATTTTAATTCACCACCTTGCTCCCATGCCAACATTTCTGTCGTTGGCCTGCCGCAGTGTTCCGTTGAACCTCAATGCAAGCTTGAGGAACAGCACCTCTTCTTCCGATTAGGCACTCTACAGCCTTCTGGACTCGACATTAATTTCAACAATTTCAGAGCATGACTGCCTTTTATTTATTTTGTTTTGTTTTATTTTTTAACCACAGGCCTATCTTAAACTTGTTTTTCAGGTTTTTGTTTTTGGACAGAGCTGTTTATTATTCTGTCATTAACACTCTCTCTCTGGACTAATGCTTTGTCATTTAATATCTCCTGCCCTATACATGCCTTGCTTTTTGTTGTTCTTTCCTTCCCCCTCCCCCTTTTCACTTGCTTAAAACCTATTACATTGCTAACCTTTGCCAGTCCTGATGAAAGGTCACAGACCTGAAACGTTAACTCTGTTTCTCACTCCCTAGATGCAGCCAGACCTGTTGAGTGTTTCCAGCACTTTGTTTATTTCAGATTTTCAGCATCTGCATGTTTTTTTTTTATTTAAGAAAGGATATACTTGCACTGGAGGTGGTACAGCAAAGATTTACTAAATTGGTGCCTGAGATGAGGGGGTTGTCCTATGATAGGCCTGTACTCTCTGGAGTTTAGAAGAATGAGAGGCGATCTCATTGAAACATACAAGATTCTGAAGGGGCTGGATAGGGTAGACACTGAGAGATTATTTCCACTGGTCGGGAATCTAAAACATGGGAGCACAGTCTCAGGATAAGGGGCCGATCATTTAGGACTAAGATGAGGAAAGATTACTTCACTCAAAGGGTTGTGAGTCTTTGGAATTCTCTTCCCTAGAGGATTTTGGATGTTCCATCGTTGAATACATTTAAGGATGGGATAGATATATCTTTGTTGTCTCAGGGAATCGAGGGATATTGTGAGCAAGTGGGAAATTGAAGTTGAAACCTAAGATCAGCCATGATTGTATTGAATGTCAGAGCAGCCTCAATGGGCCATATGGTCTATTCCTGTTCTTGTTTCTTGTGACATTGGGAGAATGCACTGCTCCTCTTCGAACAGTGCAATGGAATCTTTTACGCCCACCTGAGAGGGCAGACAGGACCTCCGTTTAACATTTCATGTGAAGGACGGCACCTCTGACAGTGTAGTACTCCCTCAGTACCACAATGAAGTGTCAGCCTTGATTTTGTGCTCAAGTCTTGAGGATTGGACTTGAACCCACATCTTTCTAATTCACGTGAGATTGCTACCAATAAACCAACGTATGGTGTCTTCTAACAATGGACAACTTTCATTATTTGCATTTCAGGAAATAGGATACCACCAATTAATAACAATCGAAGCTAGTTTAGATGCAAGTGAAATGCCATAAGGTGAAGAGGTTTAGGAAAGTAATTCCAGATTGCAGGGCCTTAATAGGTGAAGACTCTGTTACTGAATATTACGCAGAGGAAGACTGCACAGTAGGCAACATGCTCAGGTGGGTAGACATTGCAAACTGGATCTAGAGATTGCGGAAGTTTGGTGAATGAGGCCAAAAGAGACTTGAAAACTGAGGATGAGGATTCTGAAATCAATAGGGCGTGGATAACCACTGAACTTCATTGAGGCCAGGGTTATTAGGTGAGTGTGACATATCACAGGATAGGATGTGGGTGGAGTGTTTTGGACAAGTTGGAACATTTGCATTCAAAACTTCCCAAAAACAGTGGGCCGAAAACTCTGGTGCTGCCTGTGAATTATCAGGATGTAGAAGTGATATTATAGTTTTAAAAAGAGAAATAAAACCATTCTTTAGAACTGATTTGGTACATTGCACTTACATTTGAGGCTTTAGTTTGAATCTGGTCTAGAATTAACAAATGAAAGTATTCCCCTATGTTCTAACTTTTCTATTTGAAATAAGTTTGAGCAGTCTAACCCACCAAATATCTAAAATCAAATACTGTACTGCTGACCTGAATGATTACTTATCAGTATTTGTGTTCCCTGTTCACTCATGTCTGTGTGCCTAATTCATTTATTGTCCTTAATTGCTTGATAGCATTGAGCCCATCTGGTAGCATGGGAATGAAGTCCCATCTAGGCCAGACCAGGCATGTTCTTCAACGATGTTACTAAACGACTTCGGCCTTTGCAGCAGCTTTTTTAGTGCCAGCCCACAAATTGCCATATTCATTGAATTCAGTTCCGCAACTTGCCTTTGTGGTCGGTATTTGAACTTGGTGCTAGTCCAGTACCATAACCATGAGGATACTGTACTCTTTTGAGGGGTCCCACATTGAGCCAGATACAAGATTTTAAGTTGTTAGAATATATCGTACAAATCTAATTTATTGGTGCAGAATTTAAGTCTATTGCAGTTGTACTTTGTATCCACTGTAGAAGTTATCATGATAGCTGCTTTCTTCTCCGTTGTAATTGAAAGGAAAATGGAATCTGAGGTCTTGATGCTAGTCAATCTTCTTTGGCCTCGTTGTCTCAAGAGACAATGGGTAAGCGCCTGGAGGTGGTCAGTGGTTTGTGGAGCAGCGCCTGGAGTGGCTATAAAGGCCAATTCTAGAGTGACAGACTCTTCCACAGGTGCTGCAGATAAAATTGGTTGTCAGGGCTGTTACACAGTTGGCTCTCTCCTTGCACTTCTGTCTTTTTTCCTGCCAACTGCTAAGTCTCTTCGACTCGCCACGCTTTAGCCCCGCCTTTATGGTTGCCCGCCAGCTCTGGCGATCACTGGCAACTGACTCCCACGACTTGTGATCAATGTCACAGTTTTTCAAGTCGCGTTTGCAGACGTCTTTAAAGCGGAGCTATGGATGGCCGGTGGGTCTGGTACCAGTGACGAGCTTGCTGTACAATGTGTCCTTGGGGATCCTGCCATTTTCCATGCGGCTCACATGGCCAAGCCATTTCAGGCGCCGCTGGCTTAGTAGGGTGTATAGGCTGGGGATGTTGGCCTCCTCGAGGACTTCTGTGTTGGAGATACGGTCCTGCCACCTGATGCCAAGGATTCTGTGGAGGCAGCGAAGATGGAATGAATTGAGACGTCGCTCTTGGCTGACATACGTTGTCCAGACCTCACTGCCATAGAGCAAGGTATTGAGGACACAGGCTTGATACACTTGGACTTTTGTGTTCCGTGTCAGTGCGCCATTTTCGCACACTCTCTTGGCCAGTCTGGACATAGCAGAGGAAGCCTTTCCCATGCGCTTGTTTAATTCTGCATCGAGAGACAGGTTACTGGTGATAGTTGAGCCTAGGTAGGTGAACTCTTGAACCACTTCCAGAGTGTGATCGCCGATATTGATAGATGGGGCATTTCTGACGTCCTGTCCCATGATGTTTGTTTTCTTGAGGCTGATGGTTAGGCCAAATTCATTACAGGCAACCGCAAACCTGTCGATGAGTCTTTGCAGACACTCTTCAGTGTGAGATGTTAATGCAGCATCGTCAGCAAAGAGGAGTTCCCTGATCAGGACTTTTCGTACTTTGGTCTTCGCTTTTAGACGGGCAAGGTTGAACAACCTGCCACCTGATCTTGAGTGGAGGAAAATTCCTTCTTCTGAGGACTTGAATGCATGTGAGAGCAGCAGGGAGAAGAAGATCCCAAACAAATAGGAGAGTTGTATGTAACTACAGTCTGAATTATTGTGAAAAAGTTGGGGGAGGGAGGTAAAACAATACTACCATCTCTGTGCCACCTTGTTATGTAACTCTTTGGAAATGACAACTTCAGCATTATTGGTTTTCAGAGTGGTGTAAATAAGTTTTGGATATTGAATGTTATGTCCTGTTGTATCATAATTGATGTACTTTTGTATCCTATTCAAAGGAGCTTCCTGATGCAGGGAAAGAAAATTTGTACATATGCTTATTGTGTGTGCAATTTATTGGATACAGGAAAAAATGGAGAAAGAAATGAAGCTTCACAAGGAGCAGGAGGGAAAAAAAGCCAGGGAACGAGAAAGAGGACTCACAGCAGAAAGAGCGAGTGAAAAATTTCAAGAATGGCTTAAGAAAAAGAAGCTGCAGAAAATGGAGACAAAAAAGATCGAAAAGGTAGGTTTATCTTCCTTATTTTTTTAGTAGTTTTATTGTGATGGTGTTGACAAGAATCTGGTTAACTATTGTCACATTGCACGACTATATCAGATACCAGAGCTGGCGGGCAGCCATAAAGACAGGGCTAAATTGTGGCGAGTCGAAGAGACTTAGTAGTTGGCAGGAAAAAAGACAGAGGCGCAAGGGGAGAGCCAACTGTGCAACAGCCCCAACAAACAAATTTCTCTGCAGCACCTGTGGAAGAGCCTGTCACTCCAGAATTGGCCTTTATAGCCACTCCAGGCGCTGCTTCACAAACCACTGACCACCTCCAGGCGCTTATCCATTGTCTCTCGAGATAAGGAGGCCCAAAGAAGAAGAATCAGATTATAATCCATGTTATTTGGTATCTTTAAATGCTGCAGTTAAATTTTAAGCGCATCTGTTGCTGAATCCCAGTTACAAGATTTTGTAAGTCCAATCACGCTATGTTTTTAATCCACCAACTGGAAACCTCAATTGAATATTAAAAAAACAGATAAAAGGTGGCTCGATGTTGACAGCTAAAGATAGCCACCCCAATTTACATCACTGGACCTTCCACCTTCCAGTGCATTGAGATGGAGATGACATGTCGGCACAGAGCCATCAAGACAATGACCTGAAGAATCTGAGTGACCCACCTATCCTGTTCCCATTAACAAAGCGTCAAGGCCATTACCTGAATGTTCAACTGGCAGAGACGAACCACTCAAACCTAATCACGTGAACAATGGGACCCTAGTTGTGAGGAGGGAATTCCGAGACGTGGACTGATAATTTGCAAGAGGGAATACACACGAGTAACCAGAATGCTTGCATCACTGGCTGATGGTCATGTAAGAGACCCATCCACGGTGTGCTTATCTGGTGTTTTCTCTGTGGAAGGGAGACAAGCAGCTGGACGCTGCACAGAGAAGACCCGAGTGCGGTCCCTACTTTTCTCTCTCCCTCTCCCTCTCTCCCTCTCTCTCGGTCTTTTCCCTCGCCCCCTCTCGCCCTCGCCCCCTCTCGCCCTCGCCCCCCCCTCTCGCCCTCGCCCCCCCCTCTCGCCCTCGCCCCCCCCTCTCGCCCTCGCCCCCCCCCTCTCGCCCTCGCCCCCCCCTCTCGCCCTCGCCCCCCCCTCTCGCCCTCGCCCCCCCCTCTCGCCCTCGCCCCCCCCTCTCGCCCTCGCCCCCCCTCTCGCCCTCGCCCCCCCTCTCGCCCTCGCCCCCCCTCTCGCCCTCGCCCCCCCCTCTCGCCCTCGCCCCCCCCTCTCGCCCTCGCCCCCCCCTCTCGCCCTCGCCCCCCCCTCTCGCCCTCGCCCCCCCCTCTCGCCCTCGCCCCCCCCTCTCGCCCTCGCCCCCCCCTCTCGCCCTCGCCCCCCCCTCTCGCCCTCGCCCCCCCCTCTCGCCCTCGCCCCCCCCTCTCGCCCTCGCCCCCCCCTCTCGCCCTCGCCCCCCCCTCTCGCCCTCGCCCCCCCCTCTCGCCCTCGCCCCCCCCTCTCGCCCTCGCCCCCCCCTCTCGCCCTCGCCCCCCCCTCTCGCCCTCGCCCCCCCCTCTCGCCCTCGCCCCCCCCTCTCGCCCTCGCCCCCCCCCTCTCGCCCTCGCCCCCCCCTCTCGCCCTCGCCCCCCCCTCTCGCCCTCGCCCCCCCCTCTCGCCCTCGCCCCCCCCTCTCGCCCTCGCCCCCCCCTCTCGCCCTCGCCCCCCCCCTCGCCCTCGCCCCCCCCTCTCGCCCTCGCCCCCCCCTCTCGCCCTCGCCCCCCCCTCTCGCCCTCGCCCCCCCCTCTCGCCCTCGCCCCCCCCTCTCGCCCTCGCCCCCCCCTCTCGCCCTCGCCCCCCCCTCTCGCCCCCCCTCTCGCCCCCCCCTCTCGCCCCCCCCTCTCGCCCCCCCCTCTCGCCCCCCCCTCTCGCCCCCCCCTCTCGCCCCCCCCTCTCGCCCCCCCCTCTCGCCCCCCCCTCTCGCCCCCCCCTCTCGCCCCCCCCTCTCGCCCCCCCCTCTCGCCCCCCCCTCTCGCCCCCCCCTCTCGCCCCCCCCTCTCGCCCCCCCCCTCTCGCCCCCCCCCTCTCGCCCCCCCCCTCTCGCCCCCCCCCTCTCGCCCGCGCCCCCCCCTCTCGCCCGCGCCCCCCCCTCTCGCCCGCGCCCCCCCCTCTCGCCCGCGCCCCCCCCTCTCGCCCGCGCCCCCCCCTCTCGCCCGCGCCCCCCCCTCTCGCCCGCGCCCCCCCCTCTCGCCCGCGCCCCCCCCTCTCGCCCGCGCCCCCCCCTCTCGCCCGCGCCCCCCCCTCTCGCCCGCGCCCCCCCCTCTCGCCCGCGCCCCCCCCTCTCGCCCGCGCCCCCCCCTCTCGCCCGCGCCCCCCCCTCTCGCCCGCGCCCCCCCCTCTCGCCCGCGCCCCCCCCTCTCGCCCGCGCCCCCCCCTCTCGCCCGCGCCCCCCCCTCTCGCCCGCGCCCCCCCCTCTCGCCCGCGCCCCCCCCTCTCGCCCGCGCCCCCCCCTCTCGCCCGCGCCCCCCCCTCTCGCCCGCGCCCCCCCCTCTCGCCCGCGCCCCCCCCTCTCGCCCCCCCCTCTCGCCCCCCCCTCTCGCCCCCCCCTCTCGCCCCCCCCTCTCGCCCCCCCCTCTCGCCCCCCCCTCTCGCCCCCCCCTCTCGCCCCCCCCTCTCGCCCCCCCCTCTCGCCCCCCCCTCTCGCCCCCCCCTCTCGCCCCCCCCTCTCGCCCCCCCCTCTCGCCCCCCCCTCTCGCCCCCCCCTCTCGCCCCCCCCTCTCGCCCCCCCCTCTCGCCCCCCCCTCTCGCCCCCCCCTCTCGCCCCCCCCTCTCGCCCCCCCCTCTCGCCCCCCCCTCTCGCCCCCCCCTCTCGCCCCCCCCTCTCGCCCCCCCCTCTCGCCCCCCCCTCTCGCCCCCCCCTCTCGCCCCCCCTCTCGCCCCCCCCTCTCGCCCCCCCCTCTCGCCCCCCCTCTCGCCCCCCCCTCTCGCCCCCCCCTCTCGCCCCCCCCTCTCGCCCCCCCCCTCTCGCCCCCCCCTCTCCCCCTCGCCCCCCCCTCCCGCCCTCGCCCCCCCCTCCCGCCCTCGCCCCCCCCTCCCGCCCTCGCCCCCCCCTCCCCCCCTCGCCCCCCCCTCCCCCCCTCGCCTCCCCCCTCCCCCCCTCGCCTCCCCCCTCGCCTCCCCCCTCCCCCCCTCGCCTCCCCCCTCTCCCCTCTCCCCCCCTCTCCGCGCCCCCCCTCTCCCCCTCTCGCCCTGTGATATTGCAAATATTTATTTTGTCTTATATCTTCAGGATGAAGAAGAAAAAAGAACAGCTGAAACACAAGAAAGGAAGGAGAAGGCAGACCAGGTTTACCAAGAGTGGTTAGAAAAAGTCAAAGCCAGACCTCGGACTGTTGCAAGCAGCTTTGGTTATGCCAATGGTAAACTCACAGGTTGGTGCCACTTTTCTAAACTTAGTTAAATTAAATGTTGCCCTAACTTTCCCTGCATTGAAACATACATTGCACTTATGAGAGTCAAATTAAACTATGTATTAAAATTTTTAGCACTGGAAAACAGATGTAAAATGTAAATTGTTGTATTCAGAGTTTGTTATTCCAAAAGGCTGTCTCTATTTTGTAAATTTTTACTCTTTTTGATTACATTACAAATTAAGTAGGCAATTAAGAGTCTGGAATATGCTACAAGATTGTTTTAGGTTGGAAGATTGAGATAACTCACCAGACAGAGTGAACTTAATGGAGCTTGAATGTTTTAACCTTGAGACACATTTCTACCTTGCAACACATTTCCATGTGTGTTATCTACATAATAAGTGGAAATATGGTCACTTATTTCTTTTTTGCATGGTTATGCTCATGGGAGTCTCATGACTGGCAGCAACAGCCGGTTGGATCCTGTTGTGTATATTGGGCCAGAAGTAAAGTTGGAAGTTGTTTGATTTGTGGCTACAAAGGAATTCTGTATCTTTTATATATTTTCATAAATATTGTTTGTTTATATACATGTTTATCTGCAAAACTCAAAGGTAAATAATAGTGTGATACCATGCCGAATGTTCAATAAAAATTAATTTGAAACTAGTTGCATGATCTGGAACTGCTGATGGAAGTGTGGTCCAATATTGTTTCTTGATATTTATTTGAAAAAGTGCTCCATTTATGTGATCTCAATCCTAACCACTGATTTAACCTAGTGAAGAAAAAATACTTTCCCATTTTTCTTTGAGGAGTCGGCTGATAAGCTCCATTGCTGCTCAAACAGCATGCTCAAACAGCACAAAAGATCCCACCTTCCGTTCTTTTTGACCTTCCTTAACTTTGTGCTTCTCGGGCATATCAAATTTCAGGCAGCTGCCTTTTGGACACCAAGATGTTTGCAAATAGCTTCCATAAAAACATTAGAGATTTCAGTTTGTTCTTTCTGTGTATTATCTCCTGATGTCTTATCAGCAGCCTTTGTTTCAATCGGTTTTTCGCAGCTGGTTTTGATTGCACATTGCTGTTTGCTGTTGTGCTGTGTGGCAGTAAGCCTGCCCTATGGCAGTGCTTTGGTGCAGCTGAGTGCTGTCATTGCTTGTTTGGTTGATAACAAACAGAACAGTCTCCTGTTTATCGCACTCCAGTTTGACAAATGTGTTCCAGCTTCTGACAATGTTTGTGAAGATGTGCAGAAGGTTTAGCTTTCCTTTGTCAGTTGACTTCATTTTGCATTTTACAGAGGGCTTTCCAGTTTTTACCATATATGGTGGGGGGGGGTTTCTTTCAAATTTTGGCTGTGTGAAACAAATACTTCTGTTTATGTACAATAGACCCTTTCTATTCTAAATGGCTTTTTCCTTTCCTATAGTGAAGCACCTTAGTCTCCACTCTGTGTCTCCATGACAGCTTACTGAAATTGAAAACTTTTGGAGAACTGTGTGAAAAGAATACAAATCTAACACTCCATGACAATACAACAAAGCTTCAACTCACAGACTTGTGTTTCTTTTCATTTCTGAAAGGAAGCATAGCTTTTTTCAGTAGTTTTCAGTGAACTATATTGATATAGTTTTTGAAGAGAGTAATGAAACTTCTGTACGTATTTACTGCTCGTTATTTGATTACAGTACTGCTGCATCAATCTTGGAAAGATTAAATAACCCACTGCTTCACGTGTATTTTTCTTTGAATTGCGTAGACGGGGTTGTCTTGAGACAAAATTCCTTTATGTATCAACTATTTTGAGTGGTATCTTTTTGAACAATACAAGTCTGTTATGTTTATTATGTAATTAATATATTACAGGATACTATGATGGAAGTTCTTATCCGGCTCCAAGCTACTACAATCCAATTCCGTGGAAGCCCATACCTGTGCCATGCTTAGAAGATACCACTAAAAAATTAACTTGCAAGATGAAAGAGAAGCCAAAATCCAGTTATCTATATAAAGCACATTCAAATATGGCTTTCAGACCAAAGGACAATCTTCTTGTTGGAACAGCTTGGAGGAAAGCAAGATGACTTTTTTTAACTAACCACATTAGTACATTCCATTATTTAAATTTTCAGTCTTGTTTTTCTTTTCTTTTGGTAGTAATGTCAATTTTAATCCCATATTTATATTTTAATTAAAGAATGGTCTCATATTCCCCACCAAGTTTCATCAGAGCTGCTTTTGCTCTAATTTCCATTAAACAATACAAAAGAATATGAAATGTAGTTTTGAGTGTTTCTTTCAGTAGACTAGCCATTAATGTAAAGTTATGGAGACAAGCAAAATAATTGTCTTGCAGTGCATTTACACATCATTTTTAATGTTACTGGAAAATGGTTGCCACTTAAGAGCAATGATAGGGTAGTTTAGAGGATCAGTTTATCGAATGCATTTGAGACAATTTACTGGAATAATATGCTCAGAAACCAGCTAGGGAACAGGTTAATTTAAATCTAGTACTGTGTAATGAGACAGTGTTAATTAGTAATCTTAGTGTAAGGGATGCATTGGGAAAACTGATCATATTTCATAATGAATTTGAGAATGATGTGGTTAAGTCTGAAACTATGGTTGTAAATTTTTTTTTTAAAAAGCCAATTACCTAGGTATGAGGACGAATTGGCTATGGTAGATTGCGAGATTAGATTAAAAGATATAACAGATAAACAATACTGAACATTTAAATAAATCATAATTCTCAATGAACTTGCATTCCCTTGAGGAATTTAAAAACTCCACGGGAAAAGTGATCCAACTGTGGCTAACTAGAGAAGTTAGCGATCATATTAGATTAAAAGAAGAGGCTTATAATGTTTAAAAAAGAGTAGTAAGCCTGAAGATTGTGAGGGTTTTAGAAATCAGCAAAGGATGACCAAGAAATTGATAGCGGGGGTAAAATAGAATATGACAGTAAACTAGCAAGGAAAATAAGAACAGATTGTATGAGCTTCTACAAGTATGTAAAAAGAAAGAGATTAGAGAAAGTAAAATTAGAGATAGAGACAGGAGAAATATGCCAGAATTAATGGGTAACGAAGGGTCTACTGAGAGTGAGGCACTTAAAGTAATTAATATTAGTAAAGAAAAAGCACTGGAGAAATTAATAGGACTAAAAGCCAACAGGTCCCAGGACCAGATGCCTACATCCTATGGTTTTAAAAGAGCTGGCTGCAGAGATGGTGGATGCATTAGTTTTGATTTTTCAGAATTTCCTAGATTCCAGAATGGTCTCTGTGGGTTGGAAGGTAGGAAGTGTAACCCTGCTATTCAAGAAAGGAGGGAGCAACTAAGAAGGGAACTGTAGGCCAGCTAGTCTGACATCAGTCATCAGAAAAATGCTAGAATTTTTTTTAGGGACATGTTAATAGTGTACTTAGAAAATCACTATGATTAGTGTTACGACTGAGGTGGGAGGAGTGCACTGTCTTTTCTAGTTCCACTTCTCCATAGTTCACAACATATATTTAATATATATTTACCCAGTTACTGATACAGTTTTTTAATCCCAGAATAAAATACATCAACCAGGTTTCTTTAATAAGCAACAAAATTATTAGTTTATTATGAAACCAGACTTAACCAGTAATGCAGCAAAGCATTAACACAGATTGAAATATGCAAGTTCCCTTTTTAAATTCCCCAATTACACACTGGAAAAAATACAGCAGTTCCCTCTGCAGAGGTCTGTTACAAAAAAAACTACTTTGGCCAAATATTCGCTAATTTTTGATGAAAAAAAGATATGGAAGGAAGTCATTGTCCCTATTTTGGTCTGGCATCCGGGTATAGTGAGGTGGGTCACTGGAATCGTTTCAGAAGCAGTCTGGTCTGGAGATTGAGAATTATCCGAGTAAGCTTTCCAGGAGAAATGTGGCATCAGAGTTTATCCGCCAGCACACTCTTGAATTGCAGGATTTTTTTCAGCTTCTCAGGAGCTATGCAGCACCAGGGATTTTAGCTCTGCCACACTGGATCTTTGCAGGATTTCTTCAATGAGGTAGAGAAAGAGGGGAGTTGGGTGTTTTTATTCCTTTACAGGAAAAACCACTGTCTTCAAGCAGTTCACACCACAACTAATCTTTGATAAGAATAGAAAAGCCAAATATGTTTTAAATAGTGAGAGACTGGGAAATGTTGGTAATCAGAGGTGTCCTTGTAACATGCAGGTTTAGCAATCAATTAGGAAGGTAAATGGTCCAATGACCAAACCCCAAACAGAGTTGACCTCCATAAACCTTGACGGGTGTCTTCTCTGTAACCATTTTTCCCCAGGTCACCAAGGGTTCTGCTGTTTACGGAGTCCAAAGCTCATGACTTCCAGCACAGGTGTTTTTCAAATAGCATCTCAAGTATCCTTTCGGTGAGCATAATAAAAAAAAACACATCCATGGAATCTTTTCAATTTTTAACACCAGTCCTTTTAAAAAAAAAGGTATTTTTTAAAAATGGAAGCACTTTTGTAACATCAGGCAGATTCAACACTGTTTTATGAAAGGGAAGTTACATTTGACAAATCTATTGGAAGGTGTAACTAGCAGGGTAGATGAAGAGGAAACCGGTGGATGTATATTTAGTTTTTCTGAAAGCATTTGATAAGGTGCCACAAAACGGCGTTACGCAAGGTTGGGGTTCATAGGATTGCGAGTAATTACAAACAAATGGACCGCTGGGTTGAGCGCTACCCAGAACTGTACTCCAGGGAGAATGCTGTCACTGAGACTGCCCTCAATGCAGCCCAGCCTCTACCAGTTATGGTTGAGCTGGACGTACAGCCAACCAAATCGGAACTCGGTGATGCCATTGATTCTCTAGCCAGCGGAAAAACCCCTGGGAAGGACAGCATTACCCTTGAAATAATCAAGAGTGCCAAGCCTGCTATACTCTCAGCACTACATGAACTGCTATGCCTGTGCTGGGACGAGGGAGCAGTACCACAGGACATGCACAATGCTAATATCATCACCCTCTATAAGAACAAGGGTGACCGCGGTGACTGCAACAACGACTGTGGAATCTCCCTGCTCAGCATAGTGGGGAAAGTCTTTGCTCGAGTCGCTCTGAACAGGCTCCAGAAGCTGGCCGAGCGCGTCTACCCTGAGGCACAGTGTGGCTTTCGTGCAGAGAGATCGACCGTTGACATGCTGTTCTCCCTTTGTCAGATACAGGAGAAATGCCGTGAACAACAGATGCTCCTCTACATTGCTTTCATTGATCTCACCAAAGCCTTTGACCTAGTCAGCAGACGTGGTCTCTTCAGACTACTACAAAAGATTGGATGCCCACCAAAGCTACTAAGTATCATCACCTCATTCCATGACAATATGAAAGGCACAATTCAACATGGTGGCTCCTCATCAGAGTCCTTTCCTATCCAGAGTGGCGTGAAACAGGGCTGTGTTCTCGTACCCACACTTTTTGGGATTTTCTTCTTCCTGCTGCTTTCACATGCGTTCAAGTCCTCTGAAGAAGGAATTTTCCTCCACACAAGATCAGGTGGCAGGTTGTTCAACCTTGCCCGTCTAAGAGCGAAATCCAAAGTACGGAAAGTCCTCATCAGGGAACTCCTCTTTGCTGACGATGCTGCTTTAACATCTCACACTGAAGAGTGTCTGCAGAGTCTCATCGACAGGTTTGCAGCTGCCTGCAATGAATTTGGCCTAACCATCAGCCTCAAGAAAACGAACATCATGGGGCAGGACGTCAGAAATGCTCCATCCATCAATATTGGCGACCACGTTCTGGAAGTGGTTCAAGAGTTCACCTACCTAGGCTCAACTATCACCAGTAACCTGTCTCTAGATGCAGAAATCAACAAGCGCATGGGAAAGGCTTCCACTGCTATGTCCAGACTGGCCAAGAGAGTGTGGGAAAATGGCGCACTGTCACGGAACACAAAAGTCCGAGTGTATCAGGCCTGTGTCCTCAGTACCTTGCTCTATGGCAGCGAGGCCTGGACAACGTATGTCAGCCAAGAGCGACGTCTCAATTCATTCCATCTTTGCTGCCTCCGGAGATTACTTGGCATCAGGTGGCAGGACCATATCTCCAACACAGAGTTCTTCGAGGCGGCCAACATCCCCAGCTTGTACACACTACTGAGTCAGCGGCGCTTGAGATGGCTTGGCCATGTGAGCCGCATGGAAGATGGCAGGATCCCCAAAGACACATTGTACAGCGAGCTCGCCACTGGTATCAGACCCACCGGCCATCCATGTCTCCGCTTTAAAGACGTCTGCAAACGCGGCATGAAATCCTGTGACATTGATCACAAGTCGTGGAAGTCAGTTGCCAGCGTTCTCCAGAGCTGGCGGGCAGCCATAAAGACGGGGCTAAAATGTGGCGAGTCGAAGAGACTTAGTAGTTGGCAGGAAAAAAGACAGAGGCGCAAGGGGAGAACCAACTGTGCAACAGCCCCGACAAACAAATTTCTCTGCAGCACCTGTGGAAGAGCCTGTCACTTTAGAATTTTTCCTTTATAGCCACTCCAGGCGCTGCTTCACAAACCACTGATCACCTCCAGGCGCGTATCCATTGTCTCTCGAGATAAGGAGGCCAAAGAAGCTTGGATTGAGGATTGTTTTCTGTCATTTACCCAGCGTAGGAATAATTTTTGGGTTGGCAGATTGTAACTAGTAGGGTATCACAAGAGTTAGTGCTTGGACCTCTGCTATTTGCCATCTATATCAATGACTTGGATAGGGGTAGGAGTCTAATGCATCCAACTTTACTGAAGATACAATGCTCGGTGGGGAAAGTAAGCTGTGTCAATGCAAAGAGGCATATAGACAGTTTAAGTGAGTGGGCAAGAAGATGGTAGGTGGAGTATAATGTGGGGAAATGTGAAGTTATCCACTTTGATAAGAATAGAAAAGCCCAATATTTTTTTAAATGGTCAGAGACTGGACAATGTTGATATTCAGAGGGTCGTGGGTGTCCTTGTACATGAATCACAAAGTTAACATGCTGGTACAGCAATCAGTTAGGAAGGCAAATGGTAGGTTAGCCTTTATTACAAGGGGGTTGGAGTATGAGAAATGAAGTATTGCTATAATTATTTTTTTAGATTAGATTAGAGATACAGCACTGAAACAGGCCCTTCGGCCCACCGAGTCTGTGCCGAACATCAACCACCCATTTATACTAATCCTACACTAATCCCATATTCCTACCAAACATCCCCACCTGTTCCTATATTTCCCTACCACCTACCTATACTAGTGACAATTTATAATGGCCAATTTACCTATCAACCTGCAAGTCTTTTTGGCTTGTGGGAGGAAACCGGAGCACCCGGAGAAAACCCACGCAGACACAGGGAGAACTTGCAAACTCCACACAGGCAGTACCTGGAATCGAACCCGGGTCCCTGGAGCTGTGAGGCTGCGGTGCTAACCACTGCGCCACTGTGCCGCCCTATTATATAGGGCGTTGGTAAGACTATGGGCTGAAATTCAGCGGAGAGAGGCCCGCCTCGACCTGCAACGTCGTGAAGGGCCCGCCGCATATTACCGGTGGCAGGGGGACCTCAGTGCAGCCCCCACCACCCCCCCTCCCCGCCACCTGGTGGCGGGCTCTTCACCTTAATATTCAAATTAACGAAGAATGCAAATGAACATACCTGTAGGCAGCAGCCATCCCACAACAATTTTACAGCTGTCGTTCGTACTGGGCATGCCTTTGGAACCCCATATGGAGTGCTGAGGTGAGAACCTGGTGGGGAGGGGGAGGAATAAAATTTTCGGGGTGGGAGGGGTGGAAGAGCAGGGAAAACATTTTTTATTCATTGTGGGAATGGTGAGAAGGGGTTGAATGGCAAAGACTGCAAAGTTTGGGGTTTAAAGGTCAGGACTGTCAAGAATGGCTTTTTGGGGGGGGGGGGTGGGGGGTGGTGGGAAGAGGGAAATAAATTTATTGTGTGACCATGGGGGTGGGGTGGAAGTAGTTAATTATACTGTTCTATTGAAAGTTAAAGTGCTGGTCCCTTTAAAATTAAAATCTCTGCTAAGGGCTTAAAGACCTTTAAAAATTGTGCCTGTGTGGTGGTGCTGGATGCGTTGCCGGGGATGCGGCGGATGCCCCCTCTACATCATCGGGGGCAGCCGCTCCGCCCCCTCTATTTAAATTAGCCCCCGCGTGTAATATGGCGGGGGGTCTTCGGCAGCACTTCCGTGTCGGAAGGCTGCCGAGTTCAAAGCGTGCCGCCATGGTGTGGGATTAAAATTCAGCCCTATATCTGGAGTTCTGTGTACAATTTTGGTCATCTTACCTAAGGAAGGATATACTTGGCTTCGAGGGAGTGCAACGAAGGTTTGCTAGATTGATTCCTGGGAGTGGGATTCCTGGGAGTGGAGGACTGTCCTATGAGGGGATTGAATAGAATGGACCAATATTCTCTGGAGTTTAAAAGAATGAGAGGTGGTCTCATTGAAATGTATAAAATTCATAGAGGGATTGACAGGGTAGTTGCTGAGAGGCTGTTTCCCCTGAGAGTGCCTGGAGAGTCTAGAACGCGGGGTCATAGACTCAGGATAAGGGTTCAGGCATTTAGGACTGAGATGAGAAGAAATTTCTTCACTCAAAGGGTTAGGATCCTTTGGAATTTTCTATCCCCAGAACGGGATGCTCAGTCATTCAAATGTATATTCAAAACTGAGAACAATAGATTTTTGGATACTAAGAGAATCAAGGGATATGGGGAAATTGGAGTTTAATAGCACTTTCCAAACCTGTGACCTCTACCACCTAGAAGAACAAGGGCAACAGATACATGAGAACACCACTACCTGCTACACGCCAAGCTGTCTTGGAACTATATCGCCATTCCGTAACTGTCACTTGCTCAAAATCCTGAAACTTTCTTCCTAATCGCACCATTGGTGTACCTACACTCCGAGGACTGCAGATGTTCAAGAAGGCAGCTCACCAGCACCTTCTCAAGGCCAATTAGGTATGGGCAATAAATGCTAGCCTAGCCAGCAATGCCCACATCCCAAAAATGAATTTTAAAGAAGTTGAGGTAGAAGATCAGCCTTAATCTTATTGAATGACAGAGCAGGCTCAAGGGGCTTTATGGACTATTCCTGCTCCTATTTCTTATGTTCTTATTTTTGTAAACCAGGTTGAGGGCAGATCAGTGATATCTAGACTAAACTGGTGGTTTCAGATCCAAACTATAGATCTCAAACTGTAGTATAAATGTGGTTTCCTGCAACTTGGGTCCCAAAGGGCAATGCCGAATAGGGTCACGAAGAGAAACATCTTTAAAATGAAAATATCATTCCCTAATTGGTTGTCCCGCCTGGGAATACAGTTAGAAATAATTGTACTGATTAAAAAAACTGTTTTGTGCATCCTACATTGTGACCACCGAATGAATCCCCTCAATCTCATATTGGGTTTCAGAGGTTCTCGTCTGAATAGACTCTCCAAACTTGAAGCAAACTTGGAATCAATTTGCTCAGAGTTCCATTGATGGGGTATGAATTTGTTGTTAATAAGGATCACCCAGATCAAAAAATGTTTATAGCAAATTTTGATGTCGAAGGAAATCAGATCTCAATATAACTAATGTGAAATATTGGAACCGTAATAATACTTCATATTACTTAAATATTTCAAAACAATGACATTTTGGATGCAAGGTACGCCTGAGTTTCTCATATCAAGAATTTCTACAGAAGGAGAGTTTCAGCAAAATTCAGTGGTGACTGAAAGTTGGGAAGTCAGCTAATTCAGCAGACACACGAGAGATTGAAAATGGGACCTTCCTGGTCTGTACAGTTCATCACATCATGTGGTGTATTTATTTACCAATGCATTTTCTCACTGTTTGCAAGTTACTTTTAAAATAGCATTGCTGACATTCAAATTGCCCTCTTCTGTATATGGAACTGGGCCTGAAGCCCAATTGCTTTTTAACAATTCTGTTTTAACTAATGCTGTCACGTCATCTCCTGTGTGCCCTCAAGCAGCAATTAGCCATTTCCTTATTTAATTTACTCATAGACAAAAAAGCTACATTTATATCTTAAACAACTTTTGTTCAGACTCATCCTACATCAACTTTTGAACCAAGACTGGCCTTTTAAGCCATCTGATTAGATTGCACGCAAATACTTCACTAAAAATAACTGCAAATCTCTGACAGTAATTCATCATTCCAGCAAAAACCAGAATGTTACATTGTTTTAAACAACTTTGTTTTAAAGCTGAGTTAGGGAACAGGCTATAAGTAGCAAATTTAGAATTGTACCAACTGTTGAATTTTTACACTAAAATGTATATATTTTGGTTAAATTTTATGTCGCAATTTACTTTTAATCTTGTTTGAAGAATGTTTCAACAGATCAACATTTATCCCTCAACTAATGTTGCCTGGTTTGGAGGGCTTGAGTTATAAAGAGAGATTGGATAGGCTGGGTCTGTTTTCCATGGAGCGAGGGGGGCTGAGAGGGGACATGATTGAGGTATATAAAATTATGAGAGGCATAGGTAGGGTAGATAGCCAGAGTCTGTTTCCCATGGTAGGGGTGACTAAAACTGGAGGGCATAGATTTAAGGTGAGAGGGAGAAGGTTTAAAGGGCATCAAAGGGGTAAATTTTTCACACAAAGCATAGTGGGTATCTGGAATGAGCTGCCAGAGAAGGTGGTGAAGGCAGGAACAGGAGCAACATTTAAGAGGCATCTGGACAGGTACTTGAATGAGCAAGGCATAGAGGGATATGGAATTAATGCAGGCAGGTGGGATTAGTATAGATAGGCATTATGGTCGGCATGGACGCGGTTGGCCGAAGGGCCTGTTTCTATGCTGTATGACTATGACTCTAATGTTACCAAAACAAATTAACTTGCCACGTATCTCATTAGTTTTTGTGGAACTTTTTGTGCTAATTGGCTGGTATGTTTGCCCACATTGATGGTGACATTCACTTCAAAAAGTAAGCCTGTAAAAATATTTTGCACCATCCCTAGGATGCGAAAGGGGCAATATAAATGTAAGTTTTTTTTTTCTTAATTTGCGTGTATCAATATTCAGCAGAACAACCAAGCTATTACTTCACTGAAAGCTACCTCAGTGGTCACTATCTTTATCCCCCCTTCACAGAGGTGCTCTCACCTTTGATAGAGGCATTCTTGCTCTTTAGCCCCCTTTTCTCCCAGGCCAATGGTACAGTAGCATAATGGTAATGTTACCTCACTAATAATCCAGAGAATGTGTGTTCACATCCCACCATGGCAGTTTGAGAATTAAATTCAAGTAAAAAAAAAAATCAGCAAATAAAAAAACTGGTTTCGTAAAATTGACCATGAAGATGTCAGTTTTGTCATTAAAAACCCAACTGATTCACAAATGTTTTTCAGGAAGGAAGGTTTCTATCCTTACCTGATCTGGTCTGTATGTGGCTCCAGTCCCACCTCTGAAATGGGCTAGCAAGCAACTCAATCATCTTTCTCAGGGCAGCTAGGGCTGGACTATAAATTCCAGCCTTGCCAGGAAGGCTTACATCTCAGCAATGAACTTTTTAAATGCTTCACTTCCTTCCTAAATATCTCTAACTCTCACCAGAGATTTTTTTTCCTCACAAGCTCCCCTCCCAATTAACAGATATTTCCCAATTTTAATTCTCCCCAGTTCAGAAATACTTTCTATCTAATTTTCTATCTCAGTTGACAGAAGCACTGTCCCCTTCTAATTTCTCCTCCCCATAATTCAATTTCATGTGCTACCCCAGTTCAGAGATTTTTCTTATGCTAATGGCACATTGTTCAGAGACACTTTTCCTCCTCTCCTATTCCAATATACACTTGAGCTTTACCCATTTTGCTCTCTGAGCTCCAAATGGAAATTTCTGATTTATCTCAAGACCAGGTATTCCCTTGCACAAAGTTTGCTCCTGCAGTGAGGCAGTAATATTGGGTACAAACATTAACTTGCACTCCAACGGTGGATTTGCAGTCCTGGGGATTAAAAAAAAAAGTGAACTGTCAGTCTGGCTACATCACTTCAGGAGAAGAAGCATGGATGGGTGTAATTTTTAATTCACTGTAAATATATGCCTGAATCAATAATTATACTTAAAATAACAAATGCTGTGGATATAACAAAGCCTGTTGAGTATTCCTGAAAATAGCGACATGTTGTCGAAGTTTTTCATCTTGTACTCATCAGGACAATCGGCAAGAATACCAATGTAAGGGAAAACAACGATGTTATCCTGTATGAGAAGCGAGTGCTAATTGGTTGGCAAGTGAGCTCTGGTAGAGGCATTGCCATGGCGAATGCACCAGTTTACTTTGACTGACAGTTAACTGCCAAGCTTGTTTGAAATTTAAACCAGGCAGCTTTACTCTGATTGGTCAAGGCATTGCCCTGAGGAATGAACCAGCGAATGTTTGCCACTTATTTTGTTTAGTTGAAACAGGCGCAATGTTTGTACATGTTCTTTCTGTCTGCAAAGAACAGGGCCCTGTGTATAATATATGTAGCTTCCAGTACGCACAAATGCACCACACTGTGAACCATACTGACAATCTTAAATTGGTTGTCAGCGTAATTCTTATCACACTGTGAATTATTTAGCAAATGTTGTCC
The DNA here is from genome assembly GCF_036365525.1 of Heterodontus francisci. Taxonomy (NCBI): domain Eukaryota; kingdom Metazoa; phylum Chordata; class Chondrichthyes; order Heterodontiformes; family Heterodontidae; genus Heterodontus; species Heterodontus francisci. The sequence continues at coordinate 82,190,770 of NC_090384.1, read as the reverse complement.
AATCGCGGAATCACATTGAATGTTGGACACTGTGTTTTGAGTTTTGCAAGCACAAGCTGTTGAGTACGGCTCGTATCTTGCCCGTTGCAAACAATAGAAGGGACATACTGTTTGATATGATCTGCCAGTCTTTGAGACGTATGGCCTATATACCTAGCATCCCACTGGAGTTGAAATTCATATATTACATTACTCATTTGTGTGATAGGCAGGACGTCTTTTTGGCTTGACGGCAGCATCCTGTTAGTCGCGGCCACCACACGTGTTGCTATTGCATAGTAGTAGCATGAAACAGCTAACTTCACCTATTGCTCATATTTTTGGGATACATTACCCTTCCAGAGTAATTTGAGGTAGACTGGGCACTTTTCAGGGTGAAAATGATGGCCTTAGGCCCATTTATAAGTTTGTGCAATATACAGCGCAAAATGATCTGATCATTGTCACACGGGATGTCTTTGATTCGCCCTATTTCAGCATCAAGCTTACATGGTGATCAAATGGCTCGGGCCCTATTTACGAGGTTGCCAATAAGACCAGTCTTATAGCACGTGGAACTGTAAGAATCCCAACGCATGTATTGACCAGTGAAGGTAGGTTTGTGGTAGACTGTGGTAGAGAACCCCTTAGCAGATTTCTCAACTAGTACATCAAGGAAAGGGAGATCATTTGACTGCTCCATTTCAAAGGTTTTGAGTGCAGGATGGAGCCCATTAATACGTGTAAATAGGGCCTGAGCTATTTGCCTTGACCAATCAGAGTCAAGCTACCTGGTTTAAATTTCAAACAAAGCTTGGCAGTTAACTGTCATTCACTGAAAACTGGTGCATTCTCCATGGCAACACCTCTACCAATCAGCGTTCACTTGCCAACCAATCAGCACTCTCTTATACAGTATAAAGTATAAAGTTGTTGTTTTCCCTTACATTGGTATTCATACGGATTGCAAGACGAAAAGCTTTGACAACATGTCTCTATTTTCAGCAATACTTAAGTTCGGTACTACCAAATGACTATTTGTGAAGCCTGTTGAGTAAAAGATTTCTGCAGTTGTTTTAATTCCTTTTCATCCGAAGGCAATGCAACAATTCCTATGTCATGTTGATTATAAATTAATAGGAAAATGGAGTAAGCATTAATTTAAATAAACAATAAAACCATAGAAGAAAAAAAGTACTCAAATCTGTCAAAGCTGTTGTATGATATTATTGTTTCCAAAATACAGCTTGTATATGAATCATACTTTGGGAATTATGTAAAAAGCCCACATGTAATTTAATTATTCCGATGATTTTGAGGGAATTGGGGTGATTCTCCATAGCCTGTCCACTTGGAGTTCCATTAGCCTGATAATTTTTTGCAGGTGCTAAGTATAATTCTCTATAGTTGTTTTTGTGTTTAATGTACATTTAATATATTTTGCTGAAGGTCTTTGTATCAGAATTCTTAAATGTCTTGTACATACTTGTTCCAAAATGTATGTAATTTTTTGAAAAATGACATTTGTCCTGAAACAATGTAAGGAATTGGGTTTCTAAATATTTTGCTTAAATTCTTAGGTGCAGTATATACACACACTTACTGTGTGTTGAAAGTATGTGGTATAAATAAGAAGTCAGTAGTTGCCACAGCTGAACATGTACAGTACAGCAATTCAGCCTTAGACCGCAGAAGGTAAATGGAGTGATGAGTTGTTTATGTAGCTAAAATTGTTGCAACTTTTCAAACAGAGTATGCAAACAAATCCAGGATATGTTGCCCTAAATTAAGTATATTCAGGACAGCTGTAATTTTGTTTCTTCATAGTTATATTTTCAAGGCTACGTCTAAAGCTATTCTAACATCTAAGCCAGTGTATACTTGTACATGTGTCCTGCAGATATTCCAGTATAATGAATCGAATCCCCCTCCCTCCAATTTTAGTTTTGAATTATTTCCAAATTTACTTGAGCATCTAATTATAAGGGAATGTTTTAAGAGTTTGTCGTTATATTTGATTATCTTACTGTCAGTTTATTCTCTTGGGCTTAAATGCAGAACTATTTAGATCAACTCAGTGGCATAACTAGTTGATAAGATTCAGAAATTGTGATACAAAAGCAAAATACTGCAGCTGTTGGAAATCCAAACTGAAAATCCTGGAAATAGCAGGTCTGGCAGTATCTGTGGAGAGAGAAACAGAGTTAATGTTTCAGGTCTGTGACCTTTCATCAGAACTGGGAAAAGAGATGTAACAGGTTAAAGCAAGCACAGAGGCATGGAATAGGGTGAGGGGATGAAAAGAAGGGAAGGTCTGCGATATGGTGGAAAACAGGAGAGATTAAATGACAGAGGAGTTGATAGTTCAAGGCAAAATGGGACAAGTAAAGAAACAAATCTTGTGCCTAGAAGAGGTATTAATGGGAAAATGCACAATCAATACCAACAGCTGCCATCCAAAAACACAAAAAAAAAGATGGGAGCAGAGGTTATGATCTGAAATTGATGAGCTCAATGTTGAGTCCAGGAAGCTGTAAAGTGCCTTATTGAAAGATGAGATGCTGTTCCTTGAGCTTAAGTTGCGTTTCATTGGAACAGTGTAGGAGGCCAAGGACAGAGTGCTCAGTAAGAGTGGAGCAGAGAATTAAAATGTCAGGCAACTGGAAGCTTGGTGTTATGCTCAACAAAACAGTCACCCAATCTGCGTTTAGTCTCAACAATGTAGAGCAGACTGCATAGTGAGCAACAAATGCAGTGTACTAAATTGAAAGAAGTGCAAGTAAATAATTTCACCTGGAAATTCACAGAAATTGTGACTTTTTTTAGTCAGGTTGAAATTAGTTATGAAAGTTCTCTGAAAAGTAAGTGAGGCGCTTAAATGAAATTTGCCAAATATTAGTTCACATTGGTTTCCTTGATGTACTCCATTCAGTCAATTTAAAATTTTTGTGCCCATGCAACATTCCTCACTTTAAAAAAAATTGAGACACGAGAGAATGGAAAAATAGTGGTTTTATTAAAGGCATAATTTCATCCATGGAATATAAAGTTTTTATTTACAGTTTTCCAGGTGAAGTTAAGAAATATTAGGTAATCTGTTAATATACTGGAGTACGTTATAGACCACTAAATAGGGAGTTAAATATTCATATATAAAATATCTTTCCTATTATGGTTATTTGAATAATCTCTAGTAAAAGAGCAAAGAGACTTTATTCTGGAGAAAATATAATAACATCCATTCTGTTGTTTGCTTTTCTGAGGAACAGTTGGATCAGCAAGAAAACATGTGTGCATCACCTTCTCTTTTCAATTTAATTTTTATACCATTGAAGTCTTGCCCTGGGAGTCTGCACTGTGAAAAAATGTTTTCTTGGAATTCCTGTTTCCAGCTGTATTTCTGCTGAGGATATTCATATATATAATTGTACTCAACCACAATCTGTAATCTCATGGCCTGGCATATCCCCCACTCTACCATTACCATCCAGCTGGGGGACCAACCCTACTTCAATGAAGAGTTCAGGAGAGCATGCCAGGAGCAGCACAAAGCATACCTCAAAATGAGGTGTCAACCTCATGCGATAGACAAGCGATCCCACAACCAATAGATCAGATCTAAGCTCCGCAGTCCTGCCACATCCAGTCGTGAATGGTGGTGGACAATTAAACAACTAACTGGAGGAGGAGGCTCTACAAATATCCCCATCCTCAATGATAGGGGAGCCCAGCTCATCAGTTCAAAAGACGGCACAGTGGTGCAGTGGTTAGCACTGCAGCCTCACAGCTCCAGCGACCCGGGTTCAATTCTGGGTACTGCCTGTGCGGAGTTTGCAAGTTCTCCCTGTGTCTGCGTGGGTTTTCGCCGGGTGCTCCGGTTTCCTCCCACCACCAAAAGACTTGCAGGTTGATAGATAAATTGGCCATTATAAATTGCCCCTCGTATAGGTAGGTGGTAGGGAAATATAGGGACAGGTGGGGATATGGTAGGAATATGGGATTAGTGTAAGATTAGTATAAATGGGTGGTTGATGGTCGGCACAGACTCGGTGGGCCGAAGGGCCTGTTTCAGTGCTGTATCTCTAAATAAAATAAAAAAATAAGGCTGAATCAATTGCAACAATTGGGCAGCACAGTGGTGCAGTGGTTAGCACCGCAGCCTCACAGCTCCAGCGACCTGGGTTCAGTTCTGGGTACTCCCTGTGCGGAGTTTGCAAGTTCTCCCTGTGACCGTGTGGGTTTCTGCCAGGTGCTCCAGTTTCCTCCCACAGCCAAAGACTTGCAGGTTGATAGGTAAATTGGCCATTATAAATTGCCCCTAGTGTAGGTAGGTGGTAGGAGAATGGTGGGGATGTGTTAGGGAATATGGGATTAATGTAGGATTAGTATAAATGGGTGGTTGTTGGTTGGCACAGACTCGGTGGGCCAAAGGGTCTGTTTCAGTGCTGTATAACTAAACTAATCAGTAAAGTGATGTGAGGTGTCGTTGGCAGCGCTATCAAGCGGCACTTGCTTATCAATAACTTGCACAGTGGCACTCAGTTTGGGTTCCACCAGGGCCACTCACCTCCTGACCTCATCACAGCCTTGGTTCAAACATGGACAAAAGAGTTTAACTTAAGAGGTGAGTTGAGAATGACTGCCCTTGACATCAATGCAGCATTTGACCGAGTATGGCATCAAGGAGCCCTAGAAAAACTGAAGTCAATGGGAATCAGGGGAAACCCTCCGCTGGCTGGAGTCATACCTAGCGCAAAGGAAGATGGTTGTTGTTGTTGGAGGTCAATCATCTGAGCTCCAGGACATCACTGCAGGAGTTCCTCAGGGTAGTGTCCTAGGCCCAACCATCTTCAGCTGCTTCATCAATGACCTTCCTTCGGTCATAAAGTGGGGATGTTCGCTGATTGCACAATGTTCAGCACCATTCGTGACTCCTCAGATACTGAAGCAGTCCGTGTAGAAATGCAGCAAGACCTGGACAATATCCAGGCTTGGGCTGATAAGTGGCAAGTAACATTTGTGCCACACAAGTGCCAGGCAATGACCATCTCCAACAAGAGAGAATCTAACCATCTCCCCTTGACATTCAACGGCATTTCGATCACTGAGTCCCCCACTATCATCAGAAACTTAACTGGAGTAGCCATATAAATACTGTGCTACAACAGCAGGTCAGAGGCTAGGAATCCTGCGGTGAGTAACTCACTTCCTAACTCCCCAAAGCCTGTCTGCCATCTACAAGGCACAAGTCAGGAGTGTGATGGAGTGCTCTCCGTTTGCCTGCATGGGTGCAGCTCCAACAGCACTCAATGATCGACACCATCCAAGACCAAGCAATCTGCTTGACTGGCACCCCATCCACCACCTACAACGTTCATTCCCTCCACTGCCTGCACACAGTGGCAGCAGTGTGTACCATCTACAAGATGCACTGCAGCAACTCACCACGCCTCCCTCAACAACACCTTCCAAACCTGCGCCCTCTACCACCTAAAAGGACAAGGGCAGCAGACGCGTGGGAACACCACCACCTGCAAGTTCCCAAGCCACACACCATCCTGACTTGGAAATATAGCGCCATACCTTCACCAAGGTGTAACTTTTTCCGGGGTTTTTACAGAGAGACTAACAGCGTTAGAATAGAAATTGGCATCAATTCATGATTGCAAGGGAGATACAGCAGTCTATGGGAACCTCTACAGCACACCCTCTGGAGGAGTGTAAACTCACTGACAGGAACATCTGGTTTTCTGCATTATCCTGCGCATGGCTGACCTCCCGAAGTTGCTGTCAATTTCAGTGAGGTAATAACGGCAAATGCTGACAGTTTCACTGTCTTTGCCAAAGCAAAATCCGGGCCAAAAATTACCCTATATTAGAATAACTACACCTCAAAATTACTTCATTGCCTGTAAAGTGCTTTTACTCATCCCGAGATCATGAAAGGTACTTTATAAATGCAAGTTCACAGTGAGTTAACGTTTGAAATGCTTGTTCATGACAGTGTGTTAAGAAACTCTTAGATCAGCTAATTAAATTCAGTGAAAAAGATAGTCTCATGATGCCAGAGTCCAAAAGAACAATTTCAGCTAGACCAGCCTGGTCGTCAATTTCCTGGAAGTGCAGCACACCTGTCCAAATTTATTTGGAAGGGTAAGAAAATGCCAGTTGAGCAAGTTTAGGTTATGATTTTGCATAGGGAGTTTGAGCAAAATAATCACTGTTTTTGAGCCAAATGAGCCAGAGGATCTGAGGATGTCCTTAAAAGTCAATTCTCCAAGTATGGGATATACTTTGAATGGATTGTTTCCTCACTGATCATAGACAAGCAGACGGGAGATGAAGATATGCTAAGTAAACAGTAAGGTTAAGAAGCAGCTTGGAGCACCTTGGGATGTTTTTTCAGTGCTGAAGGCACTACCTGAATACAAGGTGTTGTATTCTGTTGAATTTATTTTATTGCTCAATTGTATGGTTTGGAACTCTTGACACATAGTTAATACTACTGCTCATCTTGGCATAACGCAACAGAGGTGTTGCAAGTTTGGGTTTATGCCCATGATCTTTTTAAAAATAATGCTCAGTGATAGAAAATGTTCAAGAGTTATAGGGCTGGATTTTACGACGGGCACACAGGATTTAACTGTTCAGAGGTGGGACTTCCACCCGCTTGAGGGAGGAAGTCCTGCCTCATTGAGCTGCCAGCCAATCATCGGGCTGGCAGCTCTCAGTCCCAGCAGCGCCACTGGGAGCAGTGGCCACTCCTGGGACTACATCCCAGCTGAGGACATGGAGCCAGGACTGATGTAAATTTGGTTTACCTCGCCGGGCAGATTGGTCGTGGCCCGGCGAGGCAAGGGTGGTCGTTTGGGGGGAAGGTGGGGTGCGTCTCATGTCCTGGGGTTGGTTGGGGAAGCAGGGGCAGCCCCCAATCGGGCACCTGATTGTCACGGCCCCTTCTCCCGGTGTGCTAGAAGGCCACCAGGTATCACTGGGCAGCCTTTCATGTCTACCAAGGGTAAAATACCCGTGGAGGTGGGCGATGGCCCTTACTGGCTGCGAGGTTTGCTATCCTGGCTGCGAGGTTTGCTAGCGTCATACGGGAGGGTTTAAACTAGTGTGGCAGGGGGGTGGGAACCAGAGCAGTAGGACAGCAAGTGAAATAAATGAGGGGGAACTAGTAAATAAGGCCAGTAAGACTAAGAGGAAGAGCAGGCAGGGAGATGTTGTGGAGCACAGCGGGACTGATGGTCTGAAGTGCATTTGTTTCAATGCGAGAAGTATAACAGGTAAGGTAGATGAACTTAGAGCTTGGATTAGTACTTGGAACTATGATATTGTTGCTATTACAGAGACTTGGTTGAGGGAAGGACAGGACTGGCAGCTAAATGTTCCAGGATTTAGAAGCTTCAGGCGGGATAGAGGGGGATGTAAAAGGGGTGGGGGAGTTGCATTACTTGTTAAGGAGAATATCACTGCTGTACTGCGGGAGGACACCTCAGAGGGGTCTTGCAGTGAGGCAATATGGGTGGAGCTCAGGAATAGGAAGGGTGCAGTCATGATGTTGGGGGTTTTCTACAGGCCTCCCAACAGCCAGCGGGAGGTAGAGGAGCAGATATGTAGACAGATTTTGGAAAGATGTAAAGGTAACAGGGTTGTAGTGGTGGGTGATTTTAACTTCCCCGATATTGACTGGGAATCACTTAGTGCTAGGGGCTTAGATGGGGCAGAATTTGTAAGGAGCATCCAGGAGGGCTTCTTGAAACAATATGTAGATAGTCCAACTAGGGATGGGGTGTACTGGACCTGGTATTGGGGAATGAGCCCGGCCAGGTGGTCGAAGTTTCAGTAGGGGAGCATTTCGGGAACAGTGACCATAATTCCATTAGTTTTAAGGTACTTGTGGATAAGGATAAGAGTAGTCCTCGGGCGAAGGTGCTAAATTGGAGGAAGGCTAATTATAACAATATTAGGCAGGAAGTGAAGAATTTAGATTGGGGGCGGCTGTTTGAGGGTAAATCAACATCTGACATGTGGGAGTCTTTCAAATGTCAGTTGATTAGAATCCAGGACCAGCATGTTCCTGTGAGGAAGAAGGATAAGTTTGGCAAGTTTCGGGAACCTTGGATAACGCAGGATATTGTGAGCCTAGTCAAAAAGAAAAAGGAAGCATTCGTAAAGGCTGGAAGGCTAGGAACAGATGAATACCTTGAGGAATATAAAGAAAGTAGAAAGGAACTTAAGCAAGGAGTCAGGAGGGCTAAAAGGGGCCATGAAAAGTCATTGGCAAACAGGATTAAGGATAATCCCAAGGCTTTTTATACATATATAAAGAGCAAGAGGGTAACTAGGGAAAGGGTTGGCCCGCTCAAGGACAGAGAAGGGAATCTATGTGTGGAGCCAGAGGAAATGGGCGAGGTACTAAATAAGTACTTTGCATCAGTATTCATCAAAGATAAGGACTTGGTGGATGGTGAGCCTAGGGAAGGGAGTGTCGATAGTCTCAGTCATCTCATTATCAAAAAGGAGGAGGTGTTGGGTGTCTTGCAAAGCATTAAGGTAGATAAGTGCCCAGGGCCTGATGGAATCTACCCCAGAATACTAAGGGAGACAAGGGAAGAAATTGCTGGGGCTTTGACAGAAATCTTTGCCTCCTCATTGGTTACAGGTGAGGTCCCAGAGGACTGGAGAATAGCCAATGTTGTTCCTTTGTTTAAGAAGGGTAGCAAGGATAATCCAGGAAATTATAGGCCGGTGAGCCTTACATCAGTGGTAGGGAAATTATTAGAGAGGATTCTTCGGGACAGGATTTACTCCCATTTGGAAAAAAACCGAACCTATTAGCGAGAGGCAGCATGGTTTTGTGAAGGGGAGGTCGTGTCTCACTAATTTGATTGAGTTTTTTGAGGAAGTGACGAAGATGATTGATGAAGGAAGGGCAGTGGATGTTATCTACATGGACTTTAGTAAAGCCTTTGACAAGGTCCCTCATGGCAGACTAGTACAAAAGGTGAAGTCACACGGGATCAGAGGTGAGCTGGCAAGATGGATACAGAACTGGCTCAGTCATAGAAGACAGAGGGTAGCAGTGGAAGGGTGCTTTTCTGAATGGAGTGATGTGACTAGTGGTGTTCCGCAGGGATCAGTGCTGGGACCTTTGCTCTCTGTAGTATATATAAATGATTTGGAGGAAAATGTAGCTGGTCTGATCAGTAAGTTTGCGGATGACACAAAGGTTGGTGGAGTTGCGGATAGTGATGAGGATTGTCAGAGGATACAGCAGGATATAGATCGGTTGGAGACTTGGGCGGAGAAATGGCAGATGGAGTTTAATCCGGACAAATGTGAGGTAATGCATTTTGGAAGATCTAATGCAGGTGCGATTGATGAAAACATTTGGTAACAAAGTTGAGGAACTCATTTGTCTGGAAATATTTGTCCATTTGGAGACAACACAGAGAGGAAATTATAAGGTGTAGATCCAGTTACATTGCTCAAATACGTATCATGTTGAAATTGTTCAAATATTTGTCATTGTATATTTGAATCATATCTCATTTTGTAGGCATCTTTATTCTTAGGAAACCTTTTCATCAAGCATGCAAAAGCACTTTCATCTTAATCGTGTATTAGCTCACTACAGAGGAATTTTAGAAGTTAACTACTGACCTTGTGCTGCAAATTGCCATTTAACCTAAGCTTTGAGACTGAGGTTGAATTAGGAACTCTTATAAAGTAAAAGCTGCATTACATAGAAGTGAATCTCTGCTTCAAGACTGCAAGCAAATGAGAGGATGAAATTGGAAAGCGTTTTCCCAATGAGAGATTCTTTTTATCTAAAGGACTTTCTCAGAATTTCTGCAGAAGTTATCAAGTTGTGTAATTTTAACCCCTTGTGGATATTGTTTATTATACCTACATTTGTTTAGTGCTGCAGAATTCAAATGTTTTGGGTTTTATTTTTATTGTAGTCTGTAAAATTTCCAGTTCGAACCTAAAATTTTACCAATTCTGAACAGCCATATCACAGGTAATCCAGTAGAAGACTACTACAAACAAGGGTCATTAAAATTCAAGGTCACGAAATACCAAGCTGGTTATTGATGAATATCTCATGATCAAAGGAGATAGGGTCTGCCTCCATGTCAAATCATTGACCAAGAAATAGTACTTTAAATTACTTGAAATTGTAAAGACTCGAAGCAAAATTGTTTAAAAATGTAGATATCATAATTCATTCATGTATTGTGTTTTAAAATATTAGAATACGTGTCTCTCCATTCCTTAGTTGAATACCATTATGGAGAAGTTTATACAATCACCTCTAATACCTGTAATCGTAAATCTCAATTGTGTGAAGATTTATTCAGGAACTGCAAGTGTAGAAGAGCATGAATTTGAGAAGCACTTGCCCAGCAAGAGGCTCTTATTTATATTGTTTCCTCTAGATCACATAGTGCTATTTTGTAGTTCTTGTCATAAAGGCCATTGCCATAACAGTTTATAAGTGAAATTGAATTAATCTCACTCAAAGATCTTTGACGTTTTTGAATAACCCTTTAGATATCTAAATTTTGAAAGCAGTATTTTTTTTTCGGCAATGTGGATTCTAGTGCAAGGATTATGGTACTTTGTTCCCCACTTATTACCACCATTTACAATTTTATTTTCTATTCATTTCAATGGATGTGGGCATCACTGGCTAGGCCAGCATTTGTTGCCCATCACTAATTGCCCTTGAGAAGGTAGTGGTGAGCTGCCTTCTTGAATCGCTGCAGTCCATCTGGTGCAGGTACACCCAAAGTGCTGTTAGGGAGGGAGTTCCAGGATTTTGATCCAGTGACAGTGAAGGAACGGCAATATATTTCCAATTCAGGATGGTGTGTGGCTTGGAGGGGAACTTGCAGATGATGGTGTTCCCACATATCTGCTGCCCTTGTCCTTCTAGGTGAAAGAGGTCACAGTATTGGAAGGTGCTGTCGAAGGAGGCGTGGTGAGTTGCCACAGTGCATCAGTGGTGGAGAGAGTGAATGTTGTAGGTGTTGGATGGGGTGTTGATCAAGCAGGCTGCTTTGTTCTGGATGGCATCAAGCTTCCTGTGTATTGTTGGAGCTGCACTCATTAAGGCAAGTGGAGAGTATTCCATCACATCCCTGACTTATGCCTTGTAGGTGGTGGACAGGCTTTGGGGAGTCAGGAGTTGGGTTATTCGCTGCAAAATTCCCAGTCTCTGACCCGCTCTTGTAGCCACAGTATTTATGTGGCTGCTCCAGTTCAATTTCTGTCAATGGTAACCCCCAGGATGTTAATAATGGGGGATTCAGTGATGGGAATGCTGTTGAATGTCGAGGGGAGATGGTTAGATTCTCTTTTGTTGGAGATAGTTACTGCGTGTGACATTAATGTTAATTTATTACAACTGCCTATGACTGACATGTAGATTACAAATAAAACATTTTAAAATTTGAATAAGGGATGGCACACTCCTGCCTACAGTCCATCCCCCGACAGTGACATTGGTGCATGCTGGAGGTACAGAGTACTACACGGTTATAGTTCTTCATTCTGCTGAGCTCAAGCCCATGCTTCTCAGACGTTGAAAAAAACTTGCATTTATATAGCCCGTTTCATGACCACAGGTCATCCCGAAGCAGTTTACAACCAATGAAGTACTTTTAAAGTGTATTCACTATTGTAATGTAGGAAATGTGGCAGCCCATTGCACACAGCAAGCTCCCACAAACAGCAATATAACAATGACCAGATAATTTGTTTTTGTGATGTTGATTACTGAACAAAAAACATTGAGGGATATTTCCAAAACATACGTTCTATAGGTTTATTTAATCATTTGGTTGTGAATTTTATAGTATTTTGTCTGTATTTTGTTCGAAAGTTCATATTTAGTAACGACTCCAATTGACCGAGAAACTATGGTGACAGCCAAAGGAAGAAATCAAAATCAGGAGCTATTTCAGCAGTTCCCCTTCTCCTTGCTCTTGGATGATGACTATTCGCTCTGAGTTGGTCTTGATCACAGCTGTAATGTTTAGTGGCTGATATGGTCGTCTTTTTACAGCCAGTGCTTAAACAGTTTTCCCTGGTGATCCAAGTAGTTATAGCCACTTGTAAATTTTTGAGGTCAAATGGGGGTTAACAGATTGCTTGTAAATTTCAGACTCAAGGATGAAATGTGTAGCTTTCTGTCACTTTTTTGATACATTGTTTCCATTTGTAACCAAGTAGGACATTACAGAGTTTGACAGACATGAGACTTTTATTCATAAACTTGTAGATTTCCCCATATTTAACAGTGCTCACGCTGCTACAATGTGTGTTTCACTCACTCTCATGCAGTTACTTACAATATCTGTAAGGTATGGTTGCAATAATTGCTTTTATTCATCAATATCATACTATAGTATCATTGAGGCCAGCTCATTATTGCCAGTACAATAATTAATCAACAAAAAGTAAAATACAAATTAAAAAGAAAAATTTACTGAGCTGCATTATATAAACCACGGTCTGGCTCCCTATTTAAAGCAACATAGAAACAGAAACAGGCCATTCAGTCCCTTGAACCTGTTTCGCCTTTCAGTTAGACCATGGCCTTTCTGTACCTCAACTCCAATTACACACCTTTGATCCATAATTCCTTGATACCTAACAAAAATCTTATTAATCTCAGTCTTGGAAGCATCAATTGACTCAGCATCTATCGCTTTTTTGAGGGAGAGAACTCGAGATTCCCATTGCCCTTTGTATGAAGAAGTGCTTCTTGCTTTCACTCCTGAATTTAAAATTATGCCTCCTTGATTTGGTTTTCCCACCAGAGGGACTGATTTACCTTTATTTATCCTATTCAATTCTTAAACACCTAGATTGGATCAGCTCTCAATCTTCCCAAAGGAATAAAATCCAAGTTTATGCAACCTATTCTCATAACTTAAGTAAGGAAAATACATATATTTTCCAGGGGCCAATCAAGAACACTTGGTTCAACCATCTCTGGATAGATATCTTACAAACTTATTTTTAAATCATTTCATAGGAGAAATGCACTATTCCCCTACTTGTACATCCCTTCCATTTTCTTGACTTGGAACAGCATGACCTTTGACACAACATAAGCAATATCTGCATGTCTACATTATATATGTGTACATATGTACTTTTGTGTGTGTGTGTGTGTGTGTGTGTGTGTGTGTGTGTGCGTGTCCACTTGTTTGCTTATTATGCAGTTTCTTCTTTATTCCTGTTCTTGTAATCTGTGAGAAAAGCTGAGGTATGTAAAATTTGCAGATTAAATTTCAAATCTGTTTCAGTTCAAAAACTACAGCTGAAAGAGGAATTATATCTTCAAACTTTAAGACAATATAGAAATAAATGTAAAGATTTTGATTTTTTTTATGTGACTGTAGCAGAGGCTTCAGATCTTGGAAACAGAGAATAACATGGGTGTCTGGGTCAAGTTCATGAAGATAATCAAAGTAGCCTAAAGTATTGTTCAATATCTCATATGATTGTGCAGAAATAACAAAGCCTTGTCCAATGCAAAAGGGTCTTCAGTCTTTTGGCCAGTGTTTGGCTTTGTTTCCAGAAGAATAGTTTGAAACTTCATCCTCTTTGATGCTTTCCTGGGAGAGCGTGGGACTGTCCAAAAACTGTTGACAAGCAAGAGCTCCTGCTGTCAGTAACATCACATCTTGCTCAAAAGAAACCTGTGCTTTTTTTTTCAAAGGTCACAGACGTCTGTCAACAGAATTCATAGTTTCCATTGAACAGTCACTGGTTGGAGACACAGCCAGTTCCAGCAAGCAAAAACCTTTTGAAACAGACCTTCCAATAAGTTATAAAATTTCAGACTTACAGGTAAATATCAACCATAGAATCATAAAAATGTGTGGCATAGAAGGAGGCCATTCAGCCCATTGTGTCTGTGCCAGCCAAGCAAAAGCTATGCAGCCTAATCCCAGTTTCCTGCTCTTGGTCCGTAGCCTTGTAGGTCATGGAACTTCAAGTGCATGTCTAAGTGTTTCTTAAATGCGATGAGTGTTTCTGCATCTACCACCCTTTCAGGCAGTGAGTTCTGAATCCCCTCCACCCACTGAATGAAAACAATCCTCCTCATTCCTCTCTAATCCTGAAACCAACAAACCTGAAAGATAAAGGTTTATTTTGTAGCTCATTGTGTTGAGAGACCATATTAAAGGAGCTAGTGTGAGGCACAATCTAACCAACTTCATTAGAAAGTGGTTATGAATTGTAACTCCAATAACAAAACATATTGAACACAGACAATCTATCAACTTTCACAGTCAGGACATCTTTTTGCTATTTGACATCAGCCAGACTATTCAAGAATTGGTCACAAATAAAAATGTTGTTCATGTTAGAGATTTCTTATTGGTTGATTCAGCAGCTGGTCTTGCATTATTGTAAGCAAATAGTCTCAGCTGTACACCAATCTAGAATCTTCTGCTTTTCTGTCTGTCCATTCTTCCAGTAATCTGAGTAATACATTGTTAAAGTTCCTGCAAAGATGACATCTCATAATCCAATGATTCCCATAAATCTGTGTAAAACAAAAATAACAAAAGTTGACCACTATTTTAGTCTTAGTTTTAGTTTTAGAGATACAGCAATGAAACAGGCCCTTCGGCCCACTGAGTCTGTGCTGACCATCAACCACCCATTTATACTAATCCTACACTAATTCCGTATTCCTACCACATCCCCACCTGTCCCTATATTTCCCTACCACCTACCTATACTAGGGGCAATTGCTAATGGCCAATTTACCTATCAACCTGCAAGTCTTTGGCTTCAAAAAATGCTTCAAAAAAAGCTGACAACTGCAGATAGGTTTGTCATAACTTAAGCTGCAGATATATTCATTCCATCCCTAGTCTAGCAGAAGATTGTGTTAAAAAAAATTGTGGATATTTTCCTCTTGAAGGAACATTGTTTGCCACTGTGGAAAGGTACTGCTACTCTATTGCTGAATTCTATTAAATAATTTATACAGTTGATACAATAATATGGAGACAGTCATGTCTCCACCTCAACCCTACCAGTTGATGCTGTTTATCCCCCTCACATTCATAGTTCATGTTGAAATACTTTTCCTTCCTTCCACTCCCCTGCACCTGTTTCATCCTGAGACTCTTCATGTGGACAGCACACAGGGGTGCTTGTTTCCTACTTGCTTCAATTCATGATTGCACTCCTAAAAGCTCATGCCAGAGATTTATTTCTCCCTGACTCCCCCAGGATAAGCTGGCACTTTGTTCCTTCTGCCCTTCAGTTACAGTTACGTTCTCTCTCTTCTCCAGTTCAACCACTGTTCTCCCACCTTCTTCCCAGTTCCACCCCAGATTTCATATTAATACTTTTCTCCTTCACTTAATTCAAACTCATCTCAATGTCGAAATCATCTCCCAGTTAAATTTAAACTGGCAATCTTCTCCTCCCTCTCTTCCTCCCTGTTCAAGTTGATACTCTTTTACCTCTAAGTTAAATATACATTCTTCTTTCCTCTCAAATAATTCTGGCACTCCCCATATCTCCTACCCTCCTCCAATTTCACGCTGCATTCTCCTATCCCTCCCCTCGGCATTGCTCCAGGGGATTGAAAACTGCTATATGTTGGGGCAGGAATTACTGACCTCTCAAAACTCTCAAGAATTCCTAATCACATCATACATCAGTTTCAATTCCCTAGAGCTAGAGTGGGTCAAAGCCAGCAGCAACCATGAGAGGGGAGCTGGGAGTGGTACAAATTTTTATTCACTGACGCGAGCAGACAGACACAGCAAAGAGCCTGGCTATCTGTATGGCGGTTGGTACGTATAAGATCAGTTCAGTAGCTCCACCATATCCATGACAATTACCGCCATGAGCTGTCAATGCTGCACCTTAGTTCACTTACCAGTATCAATGGTCTGAAATACCCGGCCAATATTTCCTCCTTTCTCCAGATGATTCAGTCAAACCCAATGCAACTTGCATCTTGGAGAAACTCTAGAAAACAAAAGTGATTTAAAAGTTACATTTTTGAAACACAGCTTCATTGCTAATATTGGTTGATTTATAACTGATGACCTTCCACAGTCCACTTAAAATTCTGCCTTGGAATTTTCTGTTTCATTTCTTAGTGGTCTTTAATGTATTGTAATTTGAAATATATGGGCTGCGAAGTTTTGCTCCGTCGTGCTGCTGATTTTGGCGCTCCTAGAGCCTGGAGTTGAAAAGAATGCCAGGGATCCACTCCCAACAACCTCCAGTGCAGCTTGCACCAATTGTCATATGAGGAAGGACGCATGGGCACTGGAAGCATGCAGAGTGGGCAGTTCTCTAACACTGATTTAGTGCCTGGTCTGCCAGTTTGGACCTTGCAGGTCCTGTAATGTCCTCTTTTAAGTACATACAAACAAACATGCATTCAGCTACACAAATGGCCCTCCCAACATCACTATTTAAAGGCATCGCCAATCAACTTTCAGGTGAGGTGCTTTTGACTTTCTTTTTGCTACTGCACTTAGTTTGTCACAGATGGATGGAAAGGTGACTGTCAGTGTCCTCTTGATCAAAATTCTGAAATAAAAGATGCCACGAATCAACTGTTCCATATCAAATTTATCCAACAACACTTCCAATCATACATACAAATTCAACTATTTACCCTTGTCCTTTCTCATAGTACCTATCTTTCAAGTGCCTTTGCCTAGCTGAGTGTTCCTATGCAGTGTTACCACACTGGCTTCAGCATGGCTGGTGGAAGGCTGCCGACATTTAGTGGGAGAGACATCAGATGGCATTGCAGAATTCCCTTGAGCTAAAGGCCTGCTACCCGACCCGAACCCGAAGAGACCCAACGACATGTGTTGGGTTCGGGTCGGGCCGCTCTTCTGGGTCTGGCCTTCGGGCTCGGGTCGGGTCGGGCGGGGTCTGGGTCGGACACACACAGCAAGGTAACTGTTAAAAGTCAAAAACTTACCTGAGCTGGGAGTCCAGGACGTCAAGCAGGGAAACTGAGTCTGCGCAGTGAGTGTGTGAGCGTCTCTATGACATCATCACGCTCATGCTGCAGCTTCCAGCAGATTGGGAGTCGGAAGGTAATTGAAGGGAACATTGTGGTGGTCGGGTCGGGCTCGGGTCAGGTCAGGCTCGGGGGGGGAAAATGGAGGGACTCGGGCTCGGGTCCCATGTGGTTCCGTCGGGTTCGGGTCGGATTTTTTTTGTCACTTGAGCTGGCCTTTACTTCGAGCATCCCTGGGCCTCCCACCTGGGCATGGGCCACAGCAGTCTGGGCTGACTGGATGGCTGAGAGACAACAGTAGGGGCACTGGTGAAGTGACAGTAGTGAAAATATGAATGCTGTCATCCTTAGATAGGACAGCAGGTTTGTGCATCACTAAGTCATTGCCACTCCCTCAGGGCGACACCTCAGTAATCCTCATAAGCCTCTGTAGCAAATTGCTGGACTCCTGTGTGACCCTACAAGCCGTTTGAGCATTGTAATCCACAGCAATGACAGCACCATAGAATCATAGAATGGTTACAGCACAGAAGGAAGCCATTCAGCATATTGAGTCTGTGTCGGCTCTCTGCAAGAGCAATGTAGCTAGTCCCACTTCCCCATCCTTCCCCTGTAGCCCTGAAAATTTTTTCGCTTCAGTTTCTTATCCAGTTCCCTTTTGAAAGCTACAATTGAATTAGTCCCAGCACCCTTTCAGGCAGTGCATTCCAGATCATAGCCACTCACTACAGAAAAAAATGTTTCCACACATCACCTTTGGTTCTTTTGCCAATCGCTTTAAATCTGTGTCCTCTGGTTCTCAATGCTTCCGCCAATGGGAACAGTTTCTCTGTATCTACTCTGTCCAGACCCCTCATGATTTTGAACACCTTTATCGAATGTCCTCTCAACCTTGGCTTCTCTGAGAACAGCCCCAGCTTCTCCAATCTATCCATATAACTGAAGTCCCTCATCCTGGAACAAGTGGCTGGAGTCGTACCTAGCACAAAGGAAGATGTCTGTGTTTGTTGGAGGCTAATCATCTCAGCCTGAGTACATAGTTGCAGGAGTTTCTCAGGGTAATGTCCTAGGCCCAACTATCTTCAGCTGCTTTATCAATAACCTTGCCTCCATCATAAGGTCAGAAGTGGGGATGTTCGCTGATGATTGCATGGTGTTCAGTACAAACACCTCAAATACTGAAGCAGTCTGTGGCCACATGCAGCAAGACCTGTACAACATTCGTACTTGGGCTGTTAAATGGCAAGTAACATTTGCGCCACACAAGTGCAAGGCAATCTAACCATCTCCCCTTGACATTCAATGTCATTACTGTCACTAAAACCCCACTATCAACAGCCTGGGGGTTACCATTGAGCAGAAACTTAACTGAACCAGCCATATAAATACCATGGCTACAAGAACAGGTCAGAGGCTGGGAATTCTGCAGTGAGTAACTCACCTCCTGACTCCTCAAAGCTGTCCACCATCTACAAGGCACAAGTCAAGAGTGTGATGGAATAATCTCCACTTGGCTTGATGAGTGCAGCTACAACACTCAAGAAGCTTGACACCATCGAAGACAAAGCAGCTGGCTTGATTGGCACCCCATCCACAACAAACAAACATTCATTCCCTCCACCATTGCTGTGCATTGGCAGCAGTGTATACCATCTACAAGATGCACTGCAGCAACTTGCCTAAGTTCCTTTGACAGCACCTTCCAAACTGTGACCTCTACCACCTAGAAGGACAAGGGCAACGGATTCATGGGAACACCAACACCTGCAAGTTCCCTTCAAATCACACACCATCTTGACTTGGAACTATATCGCCGTTCCTTCACTGTCGGTAGGTCAAAATCCTGGAACTCCCTCCCTAACAGCACTGTGGGTGTACCTACACCAGATGGACTGCAGCGATTCAAGAAGGCGGCTCATCATCACATTCTCAAGGGCGATTAGGGATGGGCAATAGATATTGGCCTTGCCAGTGTTGCCCAGATCCCATGAATGAATTTTTTAAAAAAAATTCTCAAAACTTTTCTGCATACTCTCTAAAGCCTTCACATCCTTCCTCTCCAGTAAAGCCTGAACCAGTGTTTTATAAAGGTTCACCATACCTTCCTTGCTTTTGTACTCTATGCCTCTATTTATATGCCTTTTTAACCACTTTCTCAACCTGACCTGCCACCTTCAACGATTTGTGCACATATACCCCCAGGGCCCTCTGCTCCTGCACCCACTTTAGTATTGTACCCTTTAGTAGTTTATATTGCTTCTCCTCGTTCTTCCTACCAAAGTGTATACTTTGCACTTTTCTGCATTAAATTTCATCTGCCAAATGTCTGCCCATTCTACCGACCTGTCTATGTTCTCTTGAAGTCTATCACTATTCCTCTCACAGTTCACAAAACTTCCAAGTTTTGTATCATCTTCAAATAGTGAAATTGTACCCTGTACACTCAAGCCTAAGTCATCAATATATATTAAGAAAAGCAGTGGTCCTAATATCAACCCTTGGGGAACTGCATACTTTCCTGCAGTCGGAAAAACAACTGTACACTTTTTCTGTCATTCAGCTAACTTCGTATCCATGGTGTCACTTTTCCCTTTTATTCCATGGGCTTTGACTTTGCTGGCAAGCCTGTCATGTGGTACTTTATCAAACGCCTTTTGGAAGTCCATATAGACCACATCAACCACATTACCCTCATCAACCCTCTCTGTTACCTCATTTTGTCCCCAATTAATGTTTCTAAAAGCTTTTCCTCTCCCGAGGTCAAATGATTAGCCTGTTGTTGCTGTAGTTGCAGTGCTTGCATGGCAATAAGCAAAGATCTCATGACCTCAGTCTTAACTTCCACTGCAGCACTCGAACATTGGATGGCTTCTGGCTGTGCTACAATGGAAGCTGAGACATCGGCCTTCAGATGCCACAGCATGGCTGGGTCCGCATGTGCTGTCATGAAGTGGCCACCATTTCCACACGAGAAAGGATGGGCTCCCAGCTCGGCACGAAGCCCTGTGCCAAATCGCAGCAGGACTCTTCCATACTCCTTAACAGTGACAAAGGCTCTTTGACAGAGCTGCTAATGCACCAAGCATTTGTGTGCAGGCCCATCAGCATTCTCCTGTATGCTCCCCATTAAAGTCCTCATCTGAGTCCTCTGCAGCAGAACTCATCTTCGACCTTGCCCTCTGGGGAGTTGGCACAAATGCTATTATTTCCCCCTGACCTTGCTGCAGTCCACTCATGCCCAGTGGCTCACCACAGGCTGATCCAGCCTCTATACTACCCTCTGAAGTTTGCAAAGTGCCAGTATCTCAGCTGGTGACTGCAAATGTCAGATCAAGTGACAATGCTTCTTCCTCAGATCTGTGCCCTTATTCTCATCCTTCATTGTCAGGCTGCATTGGATGTCCAGGCAGCAGGTCATGGATATCTGAAAGCATAAATGCAGATGGGGAGGGTTGAGGGAGGGAGGGGATGCTGGGTGGAAAGGAAGAGGTGCATGGTCACACTATCTACAGCTTGTACTTCATACCATATCGTAGGATGTTGCTGAAGTGTGATTTGAGAAGATGCATAACGCAGGAACATATGGTCATCCTGGATGGTTTCAGCAAGGTCGGTTGCAACGGCCTCAGTGACTGCCAGATCTAATAATTCAGTGCTCCGTCTCCTCCAAGTGGCTCAGGAGATGCAGCTGTGCATGTTTCCCGCAGGTTCTTTGTTGTTTCCTCCTATTATGTACCACCTTGTCCTGCAAGAGAGAGATGAGTGTCAATGAGTGCATTGCAATGTGTATGGGTGATGTACCTACTATAGCGGAATGGCTGGAAGCATGTGGAGCCTGCGAGATGTGGGTGTGAAGCTTGCAACAGTGGTAAGTGTGTGATGGTGAAGTGAAGCATATGAATGTTAGGCATGAGTCCTGTTTGCTAGAGATTGCTGATCAGTGAGTGCTGCGGGCGTGGCACATTGAGGTTGGTCGTGTGATGGGTAGGAGGTCATTGTTTGGAGATTTGAAAGTGCAATCACAGACCTTAACCACTTGTGTGAGGTCATTGAACTTCTTCTGGCACGGCAGGGCCAGACTCCTTGCATTTTGAACTCAGAAAGGCTGTTTGCTCCTGGAGTGAGAAGACCTCTCCTGTCTGCTCCCACCTCTTTCTCACAAGCCTCCGGACCATTGAGGACACATGAACCTCAACAGAGAAAAGTCTCCTACGTCGAACACGGTTTAAGAATACTGGGCCCCAATGAAAAAGCAAGACCTACCTACAATCAAGGACTTTACAGCGAGCTCGGAGAACGGTAACCAAAACCATCTTCAGATATTGCCTCAAACTTTACCACTTTATTTCTTCTGCTCTTTTCTGTCTCTATCTGCATGTATGTATCACGTATGCATGCTAGCGTGGGTGTGTCGCCTATCCGTAGGCGTTAACCAAATTAGAGTTTAAGTTTAATAAAGTTCAGCCTTTTTCTTTAAATCTAAGGAAACCTGTTTGGCTAGTTTCTTTGCCTTATAATTGGAAGTTAGTGAACAAGGATTCACTAAGGGGGAGCTAAATAAAATAGTGTGTTTTAAATTAAACCCTGTTACAGTAAGACCAGGTGAAGGCTGAGAGGAAACCCGAGACCCCTTTCTTACTTGGTCACAACAGAAATTTGGGGGCTATTGTCCTGGATTTTACCCACAGACAAACAAGAGAAATTGGAAGTGGAAGCCAAATTGTTCCCAATCAAAAAAGAGCAAGACTTCAATACAGGTTTTCTTGTAGTTGTGTGTGCTTGAATACTAACATGTCTGTGACTGACGCTCTCCAAGCCAAGGTGAAGTAACTTGGGATAAGTTAAAAGCACTGTCTATGGAGGAGTTGAGGAAAATGGCTGAGCAGTGTGGGATCACTGTACATGGCAAGGCTAGAAAGTCTGAACTCCTAAGACTAGTGGCTAACCATTTTTCCCTTAAATCTGAAGAAGCAGAAGCAGGCTTAGAAATAGACCCCGACAGGTTATTGCTAGCAAAGCTACAATTGGAACAGAGGAAACTTGAGTTAAAGGAGAAAGAAAGAGAGAGACAGGAGAGAGAGAAAGAAAGGGCCTTCCAGAAGGAACGTGAAGAAAATGAAAGGCAGGAGAGGGAGAGAGAAAGAACATTCCAGAAGGAATG
The DNA here is from genome assembly GCF_036365525.1 of Heterodontus francisci. Classification (NCBI taxonomy): domain Eukaryota; kingdom Metazoa; phylum Chordata; class Chondrichthyes; order Heterodontiformes; family Heterodontidae; genus Heterodontus; species Heterodontus francisci. Next base: position 82,168,586 of record NC_090384.1, on the reverse strand, counting down.
CGAAGAGAGAGAGCTGAGGTGTCTTGATTTAACTAGGGGGCAACAGAGTAACCTCAGTGAAAGCATGGCCAATATGGAGCAGTGTAATTCAGGCCTGGGAACAGAATTGTTAAAACTGTCTCAATTAATCCCAAAATTCAATGAGGAAGGTGTGGAAGCATTTCTTGTGTCCACTGTGAAACTGGCAAGGCAGCGAAAATGGCCAGCTGAGACCTGGCCTCTTTTATTACAAAGCAAGATAACCGGAAAACCCCATGAGGTTTATTCCCTGTTGCCAGATGAGAGTTCATCGAATTATGAACTGACAAAAAATACTATCCTCGGGCATATGAATTAGTACCTGAAGCCTATCGCCAAAAGTTTAGAACCTTCAGGAAGCCAGCTAATCAAACCTATCTGGAGTTTGAAAGAAGTAAGCAGCTGGCTTTTGACCAGTGGCAGAGGGCCCTTAATCTACAGCTCAACTATGAGAATCTCAGAGAAATAATTCCATTAGAGGAATTTAAACACTCTCTCCCACTCTCCATAAAGACCCATGTGGAGGAGCAGCAGGTTCAGAGAGCCCAGCAAATGGCCATCCTGGCTGATGAGTTTGCTTTAATTTATAAGTCAGCTTCCCAGGGGAGAACCTTTCCTAGTGACCTGCACAAATTTGAAAAGGACAAAGGGTGGGAAGGTGATAGAAGCCCAAGCAGTCCTGGGAGAGAAAGAAAAGCAAGACACAGAGGGGGCCCTCCTCCAGGTGCTGTAAGAAGGAGTGAGACCCAGCGACCTGTGTGCTTCCATTGTAATAAAGAAGGGCATCTGAGAGATGACTGCTGGAAACTACGGGGAAAGCCTGTAGGGTTAATCAGCGCACATCCACTCAGTGAAGACGGTCCCTGATGGAAAACACAGCAGAGCCAGCTGTAGCTTTAACTGCAGTAAGAATGCAACGCAGGAAGTTTACTACTGCAAGTGCAGGAAAAGTTAATAGGATTCCTGAAGGCTATCAGGGTTTTGTATTTGAAGGGAAAGTAACCCTATACCCCTCGAGTGGGGTAAGCAAGCCCAGAGTAATTCTCAGGGACACAGGGGCCACTAGATCCGTTTTACTGGGAAAAGGCCTGACCTTTCCCCCAGAGAGTGCAGTGAACACCAAAATGATGGTGAATGGTATTGGAGGACAGTGTATGCCTGTACCTGTACACCGGATGCACCTGGAGTGTGACCTATTTTCGGGACCGGTGACCATGGGGATTGTCCCTAGTTTGCCTGTGGACGGGGTTGACCTGCTTCTAGGTAATGATCTTGCAGGGGTGAAGGTGGTAGCCCCCTCCCCCCCAGTAGTGAAAGAAAGACCCCAGGAGGTCAGAGAGACAGGGCAGTGGCAGGAGACAGTCCCCTGCAATTTCCCTGAATGTGTAATGAATCAGTCCATGATCAAAACAGTTCCCCCAGAGGAGACTGAATTGGTACTGCAGGCAGATGGCCATGAGGCCTGTCTGTCCGAGATTTTCTTTGGGAAGTTAGAAGACCTAGGGAGTGAATTAAATAAATTTTCCCTTGCTGAGGCTCAGCGAGACGACCCAGTGTTGCAAGAGTTAGCAGATGGATTCCCTGATTGCTACCATGTAAAGAATGAGGTACTGATGAGGAAATGGAGTTCTCCTCACAGACCTGAGAGCAAGGAGTTCACCAGTTAGTGGTGCCGCAGAGGTACTGCAGAGAAATATTAAGGAGGGCCCGCGAGACGACAGTGGCTGTACATGCTGGTATACAAAAGACCAAAGCTCGCATAAGACAGCAGTTTGACTGGCCAAAACTCCACAAAGATGTGGTGGAGTACTGCAGGAGTTGCCACATGTGCCAGGTTGAGGGGAAACCCCAACCTACAGTGAAACCTGCACCCCTAAGTCCTGTACCAGTGTTAGGAAGACCCTCCAGCAGAGGGCTGGAGAACTGTGAGGAACCCCCACCAAGAAGAAAAGGGGACAGGCAGGCACAGGGTGGCAAAAGGTTAGAAAGAGATGGGGAAAAAGCAACCAAGAGGGAAGATTAAAAGAAGTCTGGGAGGAATCCTGGATGAAAACCCCTGCTGTCCAGTCAGCCAAACCCAAACAATATGAAAAGTTAGACCCCACATCTGCCTATGTAAATGCAGACACTAGAAGCACCCCACCAGTGTTGCTAACAGCATTTACAGGAATCTGCAGAGACAAAGAAAGACCTCTAGGGGACAGAGAAACTGTGAGTGTGATGCATCACCTGGTCGAAGTGCCACAGGGGAGTGCAGTAGTGTCTGCACAAATACCTGCAGGCAGGCGTGTCCTCTGGGACAAAGGAAAGATTACCAAAGAATCCTCCCCCACAGTCCAAAAAAAGCAAACCATCCATCCCCTGAAGTTAAAAGCCTTTGTATGACTCAGCAAAACACTGAAAGAGAGTTCAGGATAGACCCGCCCACTACTGACTCTCCTGGAAAAGAAATTTCAACTCAGGGCTAATTAAACCTAGCCATCTCAAAGGCATATTAGGCAGTCATGGAAATGGGCAAACTGAAGAAAAACCTCTCCAAAGAACCACATGTTTATTGGGATGCCAAAAAAGGGCAGTTTAAAGCAACACTGCTACCAAGAAAAGACAGGCTGTAATAAGTCTTAGGATTTATGAATAAATGTGAACGATTGAGAGAGAGAGAGAGACGCATGCTTTTTCCTGTATCTTATATTTTCTCTCTCGACCCTTTTTAATGAAATGCGCTTTTCTCAAATTGCATTTCATTCCGTTGGGTGTGGAGGTGTCACGCAGGCCCCCACCTGCTAAGAATGACACATATTAATTTTGTCATATGAACATTAATTTTAACCTGTTGCTGGACTGAAGAAAGGACTTGTTAAAAAATCACCAGACACTTGGCTGGAAGGACATTTGCATACTAACAGACAATGCTTGTGGAGGCAAAGGACTATTCCCTGGTCCACTTTGATCACCAGACATTGAAGATGTAAGGAAGAGCATTCCAGAGACTGCTAAAATGATACAATCCACAAAGGTCAGGATTGGTTAAACCAGATGGTCACATGACTAACTGGCTGGTCCAGGGTTTTTTATTTTGAACTAGCCACGGAGAGTTTGAACGCAGAAAAACTGTTTGCTCCTGGAATTAGAAGACCTCTCCAGTCTTCTCCCATCTCTTTCTCACAAGCCTCTGGACCCACTGAGGACACATGAACCTCAACAGAGAAAAGTTTCCTAAATCGAACAAGGTTTAAGAAGAATACTGGGCCCCAATAAAAAACAAGACCTACCTACAATCAAGGACTTTACATCGAGCTCGAAGAACAGTAACCAAAACCATCTTCAGATATTGCCTCAAACTTTTCCACTTTATTTCTTCTGCTCTTTTCTGTCTCTATCTGCGTGTGTGTACCACGTATGCACGCTAGCATGGGCGCATCGCCTATCCGTAGGCGTGAACCGAATTATAGTTTAAGTTTAATAAAGTTCAACCTTTTTCTTTAAACCTAAGAAAACCTGTTTGGCTACTTTCTTTGCCTTACAATTGGAAGTTAGTGAACAAAGATTCACTAAGGGGGAGCTAAAATAAAGTGGTGTATTTAAAATTAAACCCTGTTATGGTAAGACCAGGTGAAGGCTGAGAGGGAACCCGAGACCCCTTTCTCACCTGGTCATAACACACTCAACACAGAATTCTTAGCCTCTGCCTTGGTCTAGTAGCCATGGCTTATATGTGGCTTGCCCAATTGAGTTTCTGGTCAATGGTGACGCCCAGGATATTGATGGTAGAGGATTTGGCAATGGTAATGCTGTTGAATGTCAAGGAGAGGTGCTTTGTCAATCTCTTTTTGGAGAAGACGCTTGTGTGGTGCAAATGTTATGTGCTCTTTATCAAGCCCAAGCCTGAATGTTGTCCAGATAGTTACAGCATGTTGTGTGTGTCAAAAATTTAACTTTAAGGAATGTCAAACTTCAAACTGAAATTTGTGTATTTTTGTAAACAGTTGCTATAGGATTATTAACACTTGGAAGTAATTTCTGGATAATGTGATGAATTTAAAGCGTTTTACCAAAACATTGGGCTTAATAACACACAATACTATTGCAGCGAGATTTGCTGAATGCAGAAAGATGCAAATGAGCAAAAAAAAGTTTCGCTTTCTTGGCCCTCATTATAAAAAGACAAATTATAAGCATAGACAATGAAAAGGTACATGCCAATATTACATGTGGCAAGTATTCAATCAACATACACCTTGATTTTTTTAAATTATTGATATCAAGACTGCTACTCTGTGTACATCAGAATTTTCTGTTTGCAAACCAGTCCTCTTCCCTCTTTTATTTAGTGATAGAAAGCACTGATGGGACTAACAGCCAAGGAAATCTTTTTTTGAAGCAGTGGACGTAACCACATTTTTTATACGCAAAAATGTCTTTTTTTAAAGAAAGTGTGAGCTTTTCAGCTTTTTGTGAGGTATTTACTGAAATAATTGTGACCATATTAAGTCATCATTTATTCAGCAAGTACAGTATGTTACATCTGTTTTAAATGGTACTCTTCACTTTGAAATACTTTTTCTTCACAAGGCAATTAAGATGGTATAACCCAAGAATTAAAAAAAAAGCTGTGAAGTAAAAGCATCAAAGGAAGTACTGCAGGAAGCAAGCATTAGACTTACAGGAAGGGTATGTTATATAAAAGGCTTTGAGTATATTGTAGATATTTTTGTGATCACAATCTGGCTCAATAAACTGTTGACCTGCATGGGTCCTAGCTATGCCTGCCATTTTATGGGATATGTGGAACATTCCTCGTTCCAGTCCTACTTGGGGCCTCCCTCCTTCACTTCTTTTTCCTGTACATTGATGACTGTATCAGTGCTAATTCCTGCTCTTGCCCTGAACTGGAAAACTTCATCAACTTCGCTTCCAATTTCCACACTTCTCTCACCTTCACATGGTCCAACTCTAACTCTTCCTTTCCCTTCCTTGACTTCTCTGCCTCCATTTTTGGGGATAAGTTGTCACTGAAGATTCACTGTTAGCCCACTGACTCCCACAGCTACCTCGACTTCACTTTTCACACCTTGCTTCTTGTAAGGACTCCATTCAATTCTCCCACTTTCTCAGTCTCCAACATATTTGTTCCGATGATGCAACCTTGCACACCAGCACTTTCTCCTCAACTGAGGAACCCCCCCACCCACATTGGTTGACAGGGCCTTCGACTCTGTCAAACCCATTTCCAACACTTCTACTCTCACCCCTTCCCCTCCTTCCCAGAGCCATGATAGGATTCCCCACTTTCCAATCCACCAGCCTCCATATTCAATGGATAGTCCTCTGCCATTTCCACCATCTCCAGCATAATGCCACCACCAAACACATCTACCCCTTCCCTCCTCTTTCAGCATTTCAAAGAGACCGTTCTCTCCTCGACACCCTAGTCTACTCCTCAATCACTCCCAATATTCTGTCCCCTTCCCAAAGCACCTTTCCATGCAAGCACAGGAGATGCAACCCCTGCCCTTTTACCTCCTCTCTTCTCACAGTCCAAGGCCCCAAACACTCCTTCCAGGTGAAACAGCGATTTACATGTACTTCTTTCAATTTAGTATACTGTATTTGCTGCTCACAATGTGGTCTGCACTACAATGGGGAGACCAAACGCAAATTGGGTGACTGCTTTGTGGAACACCCCTGTTCAGTCTGCCAGCATGACTCTGAGCTTCTGGTGGCCTATTATTTTAATTCTCCAGCTTGCTCCCACACTGACCACTCTGTCCTCGACCTCCTGCGGTGTTCCAATGAAGCTCAACGCAAGCTTGAGGAACAGCAGCTCATCTTTTGATTAGGCAGTTTACAGCCTTCTGGACTCAACGTTGAGTTCAATAATTTCAGTCTGTGATCTCTGCCCCCATTTTGTCTCCTTTTCTTTGCATGTTTCAGTCTTACTCTTGGTTTTTCTTGTTTTTTTTGCTTTTGGATGGCAGCTGTTCTGCCTTTCACACCTCCTGTAGACACATCTTTTGTTTCTTTACTTGCCCCATTATCACTCTCTTTGACTCTCCAACACCAACTCTTTTGTCATTTAATGTTTCTGCCCTATCAAAGACCTTTTCTTTTGTTCTTTTTCCGCTCTCCCCATTTTACCTGCTTAAAACCTATTATATTTCTAACTTTTCCCAATTTTTATTAAAGGTTATTGACCTGAAATGTTAACTCTGTTTCTGTCTCCACAGATGCTGCCTGTCGTATTGAATATTTCTAGCATTTTATGTTTTTATTTCAGATTTCCAGTATCTTCAGTATTTTGCTTTTGTATTAGAGATTGTGTGGGATAAGTAAAGAAACAAAAGATGTATCCAGAGGAGGTGTAAGTGTGAACAGCAGAAACCTCAGCAATAGCTCTGTTCTGGACCTAGACTTTAGTCTTGTGTGGTTGGACACTTTTTCAGTTCACATTTTTCCACCAGAATACGTAATTCACAATCAGCATTGTGTATGCATGGACTTGCTTTGAACTGCCATTCCATACCCTTATTGTCATATTCTTGTATGTTGTGTTTATTTGCATAGGGCAACCCTCTCCTTCTTCTGTGTCAGCAGAATTAGTCTTTTTCTCCATTCTGGTCTCAGTGCAGTCTTTGTTTATCCTGAGGGGATTCTCTTGAATTACAACACACACTCTACTCCAATTTTTTAGTAATGAAATGGAGGATGCATAGGACTATGGAGAGGGCCTATATGAATACATTTGTTTCTTAAAGTATTGACTCTGGCCTCTTGTGCATTTCCTACTTCCTTTGCCCCATCATCGAAGGCCGTGTACAGGCCCTAAGTTCTGGAATTTCCTCCCCAAACCTCTCTGCCTCGCCACCTCTGTGTTCTCTTTTCAGATCTGCTTAAAACCTAACTCTTTGAGTAGGCATTTGGTTACCTGTCATTAGTCTCCTTCTTTGGATTGGTGTCAATTTTTGTCTGATTATGCTCCCGTGAAGCATCTTGCGAACCCTTTATTGCATTAGAGGCATGATATAAATGCAAGTTGTCATTGCTATTGTTAAATATGTAGAAAAGGTTTTCAGGAAATTACTGTACCCAGTACTAATACATACAGTAGCAACGAGTAAAAGCATTGTGCATTTTTAACAGTGTTGCTTGTTTGGATTTGAATTTCAAACATTTAACAGGAGGAGCACATCAGGTTTCTAATTTCCTTTTAAAAATGTGAAAGAAATGCAGGGTGAAATTTCTCGTCAGTAATTTTACCAAAACGATTGCCACGCTGAATACTTTGCTAAATTTATTGACAGATGTTCGAAAGAATGCAGACTTCAATGTACTTATAATAACAATTAAGCTTTTGGAAATGTTCCATTACTTTATGACCATTATATTGTATGAATTAAAACAAATTACATATTGCTGTTTTCTTCATTTGTTGCCTGAAGCTGGTCTCAACTGTGAAACAAAATTGATATTTCTTTCTTAATCTATATCTTAATCCAGCAGCAATGTAATTCCTTAAAATAGTAACAATTACAAGCACATCTGTTGCCAACACCCTGTTGCTATCGACACCATTTTGTTCCTTTTAGTTAGATAAGAAAACTGCCATGAGGAAAATAGTATTCAACCTAATTATAATTTTGAACACTGCCATTACTTCAGGTATGAGCTAGCACATGTTTTCTTTCAAAAACAAGTTTAGTGTGTTATAGGTTAACATTTATTTTGTTTATAATATATATATCAAACATTAAAAATATTGCAATTCATGTGCTTTATAAATATTAGAAAACAATTAGCAGGATTCAGGTCTTTCTCATTCTCAGAGTTGGGAATGGGGGGAATGCCTTTTGACTTTAAGCTGCTGTTGGCTGTTTATTTGTGAGCAGCAGTGTTTTTTTTTACTCATGGAGGAACTAATTGTATTATTTTTTATTAAAAATTAATTGTCAAGTTGTAAATTAAGAAAAAATATTTTTATGTTAAATGAAGTTATCGATGGAATGGTCTCATGGATGCAAATATGTATTACTGCTGATTAGTTGCTGCAAAGGTGTGTCTAGCAATCAATTACATAAGTGTTGGTTGTAATTGTTAAATGATGGTCCTTTCTTGGTGAATTGTATTTCATTAACCACCATCCCTGTTCCAGGAAACAACGCTGAAGTGTCCAAACTCAAGCTCTTTTATTATGATGCCTGGTCTTCTGTAGCTGGGCAGTTCATTTGAAATTCTGAGGTTGGAAAGGAAGAACTTTGCAATACAAAAGCTGTTTTTTAGACACATTACATTTCAAGTGTCATTCAACATTAAGAGCTCTGGGGTATGAAATGAAATCAGACAGAATTTGACTATGGAGAGAAAGTTCTCTTTAAACAAAAAACTTGCAGTTTTATCACACTGTTCAAAACCTCAGGATGCCCTAAAGCACTTTGAGCCAATGAAATACTTTTGTAATGTAGTCACTTGTAATTTTAAACTTTCTCAAAAATGCTGGAGAAGTTATTAAAATGAGAAATTAATTTTCTTAGGAACTTTGGATGTTACACCTACAGTTGATTATTGTACTGTTTAGATATTGGAGAATTCATCTATCCTTCACTTTTTCCATGTAATCATGAGTAAATAGTTTTAGCTTGTACATTTTCTGGTCCACATTTCATATCCTGCCAATACAAAGTGACAGTGGCACTTATAGTACACGGCACTACTGCCTGCCTGCATCGTTACCTCTAGCGCCCCCAAGGATCTATCCTTGGCCCCCTCCTATTTCTCATCTACATGCTGCCCCTTGGCAACATCATCCAATAACAGAGTGACAGTTCCCACATGTATGCTGACGACACCCAACTTTATCTCACCTCCACCTTTCTTGACCCCTCCACTGTTTCTAAGTTGTCAAACTGTTTGTACGATATTCAGTATTGAATGAGCAGAAATTTCTTCCAACTAAGTAATAAGATGGAAGCTATTGTCTTCAGCCACTGCCAAAAACTTTGTTCCCTAGCCACTGACTCTATCCAGCTCCCTGGCATCTGTCAGAGGCTGAATCAGACTGTTCCCAACCTTAGTGTCATTTGTGACCTCGAGATAAGCTTCTGACAACATACCATGTCATCACTAAGATTGATTATTTTCACCACTGTAACATTGCAACACCCATTGCATCAGCTCATCCACTGCTGAAACCCTCATCAATGCTTTTGTTACCTTCATACTTAACTATTCCAGTACAGTCCTGGCTGCTTTCCCGCATTTTACTCTCCGTAAACTTAAGGTCATCCAAAACTTTGCTGCCCGTGTCGTAACTCATACCAAGTCCTGTTAACCCATCACCCCTGTGCTTGCTGACTTACATTGGCTCCCATTTAAAGCAATGCCTCGATTTAAAAATTCTCATCCTTGTTTCCAAATCCCTCCAAGGCCTCATCCGCCCTTTCTCTACAAACCTGTGAGATATCTCTGCTCCTCCAATTCTGTCCTCTTGAGCATCGCCAATTTTAATCACTCCACCATTGGTGGCCGTGCCTTCAGCTGCCAAGGCCCTAAGCTTAGGAATACCCTCCCTAAACCTCGCCACCTCTCTAGCTCTCTTTCCTCCTTTCAGATGCTCCTTAGAACCTACCTCCATTAGCCCTAATATCTCCTTATGTGGCTTGGTGTCACGTTTTGTGTAATGCTCCTGTAAAATGCCTTGGGACATTTTACAACATTAATGGTGCTATATAAATGCAACTTGTTGTTGTATAAGAGTAGTTGTTGATGCTAAAAGCCACATGACTCTTAGATCTTCAGAAACTAATACAGTTTGAAGAACCAGGATGAACGCTTGTTGAAGTGAGCAAGAGTTATCAAAAAATGCTAACGTATGTTTCAAGAAATTCATTTAGTTGGACTGCAGTGCAGTACATACTCATTAATATTAATAACTTAGAGGAGAGCTGCTCATACAATACGTCAGATAATGGCTCCCTCTTTAAAGGGCAGGAGAGATGCAGCTGTAGCTAATAGTCTCTCTGAGAAATTCTTCATGTAACGAAAAGTTGATAAATGTTTTCAGCAACCATGTTCATTGGGAAGACTGAAGCTATCATCTTCAGTCCCTTCCAGAAATTCTGTACCCTCACCACTGATTCCATTCCTCTCCCTTGCCATTGTCTCAGATTGAACCAGACTGTTCACAATCTCGGTGTCTTATTTGACTACATGCTTCAGCTTCTGACTCTGTATGCTCTCCATCACAAAGACCGCCTACTTCACTTCTGTAACGTTGTACACATCTACCTCTGCCCCGCCTTAACCCATCTGCGCTGAAACTCTCACCCATACCTTTGTCTCCTCTAGACGTTACTATACTAATGTTCTATGGCCACTCTCCCACCCTCCATAAAGTCAGCTCATCTAAAACTTGGTTGCCCATATCCAATCTGCAGCAAGTCCTGCTCATCCATCTTCTATTTAGTTGTGCACATAATGGGTTATAACATATATCTGTCCTTGCTGCCCTACATTGGCTCCCGCTTCCACAACACCCTTAGATTTAAAAGGCCCATTATCTTGTTTAAACCCATTCATGACTTGTAACTCCCTATCTCTGTAGCCTCCCCCAGCTCCAGCAGCCCTCCCCTGAGCGATCCATTCCTCTTACTCTGGCCTTGTGTGTATCCATCCCTCCCTTCTCCCTGCCACTGGCAGCTGTGCTTTCAGCTGCTTAGCCTTCACACTCTGGAATTTCCTCCCTAAACACTTCCATGTCTCCACCTTCTCCTCCTCCTTTAAGGTCCTCCTTAAAACCAAACTTTTGACCACCCCTGCTAATATGTCCTTCTGTATCTCATGAGTGCAAGTCGTTGTCATAGAAATGGACTTTGGAAAGGTTGCTGAGGGAAGAGGGCTATTTGTACGGAGTTTGGTTGGCAACCTTCAACGTCCTTATGGAAGGAACAAAAGGCTCAGTTTGGCTGAATTTTGGAAATTATGCTCTTTCCCACCCCATGCAGTTGTCCATACTGTCCATCTTGGAAAATTACATCATTAACAATTTTCCCAGATTAATGGAAAAGGATCTGGAAGCCTGTGTATGACAAGGTTATCACAGCCATGGTGGAATCTCTGAGGGGATAAAAAGGGAAAAACAGATCCTCCATTAGCAGCATTAAAACCTAGGTAGGACTACTTATGGATCTTAGCTCATACTACTGATGAGCAGGATTTCAGTTTATTCAACATGTTTAAATTATTTGGATTACTGGAGTATGTAAATTATTCAAATTGGTTAGTTTGTTACATTATTTATTTACATAATTCACATAGTTTAGGTTTTCAGATAGGATGTTTAGATGTCCTTGGACTCTCAATTGTGGTCTACACTTCCATGTGCGTCATTGTTATTTAGTATTAGCATGGGCTGCTCTGCACATACTTCTGCTCAAAGATGATCTGATTACAGCACCAGAGAATGTCTTTCTGCGGCTGAGGGAGCTACTTACTGTAGATGGGAATAAGTGGCGATTTTAAAACATGGCCATGGGATCGCACAGTAATAATAAAACATTTGTTTAGAAAGAAAGGACTTGACTTCATCACATCATCGAGATGTCCCAATAGATTTTATAACCAACTAATTACTTCTGAAGTGAAACAAGTAGTGTTGTTTATTTTGAATAATTGCATTTTTAATAAGGATTTCCTCTACACAGAGAACATGCCTCGAACTCCTACAGCAACTTTGTTATCTCTGTACCCTGGCCCCTCTATGATGAGCAGTACAATTGTTTGCTCTGTACATCTGAATAAGTAAATGAGACTGATGGAGCAGGTGAGCCCGAGACATGATTAAGGAGTACATTTAAAAAAAAATGCTTTTAGTATATACTGTTTCAACTGTCCAAATTTTAAAGTGTGAATACAAGGCAATCTTAGAGAAAATCTACTCAATTTCCTTGTACTGAAATGGATGATTCTTTCCCCTACTAGTCCCAAAGGGCACAAATCCACTCATTCTATAATGAAGAAACCTCAGATTTCCTTTTAGATTAGATTTGATCTTCTATTTAGTTGTGCACATAATGGGTTATAACATATATCCGTCAATTCAGCCTCAGTTTGCAGAACTGAATCGGAATGTGACTGGATTGAATCAACTATCATTCTTGCCAGAGTTTTCTTATCTCCAAACTACACCTATTATCAATATAGCTTGCCATACTGTGCTGGAAGATGTGCAGCTAACTATATTAAAAAGAAGGTTCCAGTCAACATGAAGATGTCCAAAACCACCAGTCATAAAGTGGATGATGAATAGGATGATGAATAATAGAAAGTGGAAGGGGTTAACAATGATTAATCGTTCTAACTGAGCAGTTAACACTAATGCAGTCCCTGAAAGAGTCTCCCTTCTCTCTCTCCTGGGATAGATTTTTACTTGTGAATGACACTGAGTCTTACAGAAAAGCATGGTGTACAGTATTTTCGTACTCCTGACCATTACCTATTGTTTTCCTCACTGTCTTTGTTCTCATTTTTTAAGAGTTGTCCTACATTCTTTCCTCAATTTTAATGAATGGCCTCAACCTGAAACATTAACTTGCCTTTGCTTTATATCTTTTCATGTGAAACGTTTGCCAGGTTGAGTATAGTTAATATAATTTGGAAGGAATTGTTTATTGTGGGGGTGATGGGGCGATTGAACATATGCACGATTCCCTTTGAAGTTAAATTGAGACAGAAATTCTCCTGGCTGTAAAACTTTGCGTACCTCTGTAGCTTTTGAACTACATCTATTTAAAATATGATTGATTTAACTGACAGATCAATTGGCCAATAACTGGGCATGGAGAGCTGGAGGACGGCCGGAAGTAAAGCTTTTTGCTTCCTGTCCAGGTAAATAAGGACACACATGCAGTCTAAAGTCTGCTGAGAGTTGGTATGAGAGAAAGAATAAGCTTACAATTCATATGTGCAAGATAACAGCATCCAGTTCACATAACAAAGGGTTTTTATTGTTACAATCCTGAGTCATGCCAGTGTATGACCAGATATTGGGTAGCAAAGGTAAACTCCTGATTGTAAAGGTCATGTCCAATTATGGAACATACCTGTTTCCATGAACTGAAGAGACTATCTTGTGCACAATTCAGATGAGTAACACATATTGCAGATAGGAACATAGGGACAAAAGTAGGCCATTCAGCCTTTCGAGCCTGTACTGCCATTCTGTTAGATTATGGCTTATCTACCCTTTAATTCTATTTATCTGCCTTTGCTCTGTATTACTTAATACCCTTACCTAACAAACATCTATTGATCTCTGTTCTGAAAATTTCAATTGATCCAGCAGGCACAGCTTTTTTAGACAGAGTGTTCCAGATTTCCAAGACCCTTTGTGTGAAAAGATGATTCCTGATTCCACACCTTAATGCCCTTGCTCTAATTGATACTGTTGTGTATTTTCAGCACTTCCTGTTTTTGTTTAATATTTCCAGCATTTTCAGATTTACTTCTATATGTTAAGCACAGGAAGATTTACTATGCAGGCAGGTGAACTGCAAATGGAATTTAATATTTATCATCATAAGTTAGTGGGTAATATGAAAAATGACACATTATTATGCAATCAAGGGCCTACCATTAAATATGCTGTAGAGAGGAAAATATTTTTGAATGATAGCCAGAAGTTGAAATCGTTGCCATATCATATTACAAGAGCACATAAAATCTAGGAAACAAAATATAAGAAAAGACATCAACTTTGATAACTGATCAGACTGTAGATAGAGCATTGTGTCTAGTTTTGGTTTCTAGATTTGCAGTTGAGTTTGGTTTTAGTGACACCATGTATGCACAAATAGATGGTGTTGCCATGGGATCTCCTCTAGGCCCAGCTCTTGCAAACATCTTTGCTGGGTTCCATGAGAAACATGTCTTTGATGGAATGACACCTAACATCCTATATTTCTGATATGTAGATGACACGTTTGCTAAATTTGAATCCACAGCTGCTGGTAATAATTTTCTTACACGTCTTAAAGGGCTCCATCCTGTGTTCAAATTCACCTTTGAAATGGAGCAGTCAAATGACCTCCCTTTCCTTGACGTACTAGTTGAGAAATCTGCTGAGGGGTTCTTTACAATGGCCTACCGCAAACCTACCTTCACTGGTCAATCCTCAGTGTGCTAAGAATTATGGTGACAACCAATTTAAGATTGTCAGTCGGGCTTGCAGTGTGGTGCATTTGTGCGTACTGGAAGCTACATATATTAATACACAGGGCCCTGTTCTTTGCAGACAGAAAGACACATTGAGCCTGTTTCAGCTAAACAAAATAAGTGACAGCCATTTGCTGGTTCATTCCTCAGGGCAATGTCCAGCTGCCTGGTTTAAATTTCAAACAAAGCTTGGCAGTTAACTGTCAGTCACCATAAACTGGTGCATTCTCCATGGCAACGCCTCTACTAATCAGAGTCCACTTGCCAACCAATCAGCACTCTCTTCCCATACAGTATAAATCCGTTGCTTTCCCTTACATTGGTATTCTTGCGAATTGTCCTGATGTGCAAGACGAAAAGCTTTGACAAAATGTCTCTATTTACAGCAATACTCAAGTTCTGTACTACCAAATGACTGTTAGAAAGCTATAAATATGATAAAGTGGATTCAAAAGAATGGCATAAAAATGTCCCAATGCTTTATGTCACAGTGCTGTGAAGAGAGGCAGAGACCCAATTTCTTCATTAAGTGGGGTGGGGGGGGGGGGGGGCAGGTTTCCAATTTTGAAAGTTCTTTAGATAATCAACAGAATGATTGCAGAAACAATTCAGAATCAGGAAACAAAAAAAAAGGCCTGAGCATATACAGAAGAAAAAAATGTAGTAGCTTCGATTTTGTGAGGTCTCGTGTCACCACCAGAAGATCTTCATACACAGTGGTCATCCATCACAAAAGCCTGAAGTGCCTGATGCGCATGTGTCCTGATTTTTCAGTGCTAGTTGGCCTTAACGAAGAGAAAGGGTTGACATAATGTTCAGTTATTTGACCACAGAAACAACATGATGCACGTGAATGGGTGTTCTCTATGGAGCAGTTTTAATGCCTTCTTTGTTCTGCAATCTAAAGTGGCAGCATTTTGTGAGAAAGGAGAACCACTGAGCAGATGGCTCTGAGAAGAATTAGACTGTCATCTGTATCCATGTTGCTGACCCCACTGGGAAATTCTCCAATGCCTTGGCATCAAAGCCTCAACTTTTGTTTTTTTGTTCCACATCTGCCACCATTGAGAAATGAGCTTAGACTCAAATGAAAAAAGAGTTCAAAAGGACAATGACTGTAAATGTACAATGGTTGAAATGGTATCTTCCAAAGGATGTAGCATCTCCCAACTTAAGTTTGCACCACATGTCTGATGGGCCTGACAAGAAATGATTATAACAGTTAGGATCATATTTCCCTTCATCATGCTCCTGGTATCAACATACTTCCTTCCAATTTACAGCTAGGTATGAAGGACTGCATTGATGCAATTCTACCTGCCCTGTATGCAGCTGACCACTGTACAGTTACTGGACAGTAATCCTCTAGCCCAAATGGGGCCACCTTGAAGTGCAAGAGGACTTCCAACTTTTCAGTTTCAAAGGGAGCAGTGTATCCACAGGTCTTTGCTGGGCCATTGTGAATAATTAGTCCACTTTTCTGTCACTTCCATTTTTTAAGGCAAACTGGAGCCCCTTAATAACTGTTACCTCTGCAGATAATGCAATTCTCAGAAAAGTATTCTACAGGTCAAGCTCTCTCTGCAAGTTTTACCTGTGTCTTTTAGCCTATTCAAAATAGAAGTTGGGGCTTATACTGGAGAAGTTGAAATGTCCTGCCTCCTAAATTATGGACAAATGTGTATCTGGGCTTCGGGTTAGCACAACCCCATTTTTCCAGAGCATAGGAGTGGCTTCTTCACAGTCACATTTTTAACTTATGGGAAAGATTGCTGCATAGCAGTGAATTACAACTCAGCTCAAACATTTACAAAGGAATTTGATATTTTTCTAATTGAACAGGGAGCAGGATTGCAAGCTTGGTGCTGGGAAGAAGAGTGATGAAAGGGGTCTCTGAAGATCCTGAATGAGAATCCAAGTAACAGGATGAGAAACAATATGAAAAGATGTTTTCACTACTGTTCCGTGGGGACTGGGGTGATGGGGCATGGCGGGGTGTGGAGGTGGGGGGGGGGGGGGGTGCGGGGGTGGGGGGGGGGGGAGGTGGTGGGGATGTGAATTGAACCCTTTTTGGTTTAATTTGAATCTTGCATTATTCCTTCTCCTACCAGCATGGCAATTTTGACTTCTAATAGCAGGCATATTGAATAATTGTCATAATGAGTGCTAAATTATAGGATATTTTTACAATGTAGGCTAGTGTTGACATTGACACTGCACATAATAATGTTATAACTTTTAAGGGAGAACTACCTATGCAAAATCCCTGACTCCAAAAATCATTGTTTAATATCTGAAGAAAACAGTTGGTTACTATACTAGTTTCATACTTCCAGCGCCATGCTTTTTCTCGGCAAGATTAGCTACTGGTATGTTAATTTAAATTAAAATATTTTAAAACCCTTTATTATAATGTGCTATTTGAGAGCATACCAAGAAGCATGTTTGAACCAAGGACGAGGTGTAACAGCATTTTCATTAACTTCTTTGGCGAGCAATTTGAACAGGCTTGACAGGTCATTTATTCAGTGGTGGCATTAAGGTACTGTGCATCATTCAATTCAACAGTGCAAACCTTACAAAGTACAGATTGGCTGATTTCTGTTACAGTATATCTATTATCTACAATGCAAAAAGTAATTTGATGTGCCAGGGAAAATAATAAAACTACTGCCAAGTTTTCTGGTGCAGTTTTAAATGTGCTTTTTTCCAGACTCTCAACAATTTTGTTATGTTATTATAACCCATTTATGAATGCCTGTGGACCAGCTTGTAAAATTGTGAAAAGAAAATACATCTGTTTCCAGATACTGTCATCAGATTGCAGGCTCTGCCAATCGCAAGCTTACTTAAGTTTTCAGACCTCATTAGTAAAATACTAACAGACATTTAAAAGTTGCCGATTTGCTTAACTATTGTTCCCTCGCTAAATCTCTCTGCCTCTCTACCTCTCTTTCTTCTTTTAAGAAGCTCCATAAAATCTACCTCTTTGACCAAGCTTTTGGCCATCTGCCCTAATATTGCCTTATGTGGCTCGATGTCAAATTTTGTTTTATAATGCTCCTGTGGAGCGCCTTGGGATGTTTTATTATGTTAAAGGCGCCATATAAATACAAGTTGTTGCTGCTCTTATTCTATAATGACCTCATCCTTGATTACTGCTTTTCAGTGCCCTTCTCACTCCATCCAGTTCAGAGGGCTCGTTGTGGTTTACTCCAGGCTACTCTGAAATAACCGAGTTCAATCAGAAACAATGTGATAGATCTTGACCTTGAGTAATAGAAAATGGGGGACAGCTAATCAGACGTTTGTTTTACATCTCTCCTAATTTTTATTTCCATTGATGCCATTAAATTATTGTGTTTAAGTTTGCCTTTTCTGTTCCCATTTGTTGGATATTAAATTTTGTATGTGAGACATGCATTTCATAAAAGATTCTTATGCCAACGTTATAGAAAATCCATTAATAGTACCTGTAGTATCTGTTACACTTAGAGGTGGAATTGTGATGAGAGTTTTCAATGTTATAAGTACCATTCTTGCCTGTCATAAATCAATCCATGTTTGGTGTCCCACACAGTAGGTGCTGTCATATAGGTATATGATCTGCTTTTTCATAAAAGTTTTCCTTTAAAATATTGATTTAAACACTTGGACCTCTACTTTTTAAGGTTTATAAAAAAAGAAAATATGTACTAAATTTCAACTTTCTGCCCCAGCTTTGGTGCTACTTTGATTTTTTTCTACCCCCAAATTATTACAAATTAATTTTTAGCTTTGAAATTGAAGATTTCGTTTTAGATTTTGATTTCTTTTCCTTTGCTAGTTTTGGTCTTCTCTCTTCTATTTGGCTGCTTTAACGAGGCTCTGCTCAGATTGTACTCTGCCTCTATTTTGGTGACTGATGTGGCTACATCTGGCTTCACAATGATGTTTTGGCAATTCTAGTGGAGTCTCCTCTCATCTGTCATGTTCTTCAAAGTTGGTGCTCTTGGCAATTAGCCAGATGCTGCTGCTCCCTGAGTCCCATGAATCTGTGCTGTGCTGGCCCATTCTTGGTTGCATCTGTCCCTGCCCCCAGGTTCAGAGAAGTTATTTGGCAGTGATTGTGACTTATTGAGAAATCACATCTAACTGCACCTAACCTAATCTTTTCTGTTACTTTTCTGATAACTGGCACTTACCCAACCAGTTTGTTGGTAACACTGGTCTCCGTCCTTGCATGTCCAGCTGCTGGTACTGAGGCACCGTCACTGACTGATCTGTATCACTGCCTTGACCATCAGTGCATGGTCCATTCTAGGCCTTCAACAAAATAGGGAAAGTGATTGTAGCTGTTGTAAGTTTAAGGTCTTGTTTTATTGGTTACAATAACACTAATATCTAATTAATTTATGATGTAGTACAGTATCAACAATATAGGCTCTTTTTGGTGGTTCTGTGTTATCCAAGTCATCATTAGTGAAATATCAGAAGCAGGTTTTATGATTGATTGAGAAAAAACACAAATATACAGAGCTGTAATTATTTTTAAGACTGAATTATGTCAAAACAGGTCAGCTTTAAACAAGAAATAATGAGTGTCACTTAAGTTGGATCAAATCCTGACATCTGGCTGATTCTTTGACCCGGATTTTGCATTGAGAATAGTGGTGAGGCCAACAGCTTTCACTGTTGTGGAATAAATCAGACAGCAACTTCTGGAGTATGCACATTCACAGTTAAATGCAGAAATTTGTAAGTTGTGGACTGAGTTACCATGCTGTATTATAGCAGTACTTCACCAATAGACTCAGCATTCACATCAATGTAAGAGGGTGAAGTTGTTGTACTTATACTCTAGATACCCACTAAATACAGCAGAAAAGGTTAGGACAGGTGCAGTCAGATGTAAGTAAATTCTTCATCAGTCACAATTACTACCAAGTAACCTCTTTGATCCTGAAAATTTAATTTTACAAGTGTGGAGTCTTATTCCTTTAGAAGTTAATTAGTGTTGAAGATTTTAAGAATTAAAGTTTGTCTTACTTACCCTGTCTGTCTCTTTTATCTCTCCCTCACAATCTCATCTGTCTTTCCTAATCTTTATTTTACTTTCTGTACACAATTTAAATCTAATTTATAATTCCTGGTTTATACTTCCTGATTTACACTCTATGAGGGGGGATTTTATTCCGCAAAATTTGAATGAGTTTGGGTTGGGTGGGATGTATATTATATTAAGAATCTGAAACCTGACTCCAACCCGCTCACTTCCAATTTTCGTGGAGACATGATGTGGGGGTGGAGGCAGGTGCTGGGGAACCAACCCACCCTGGCCAACTTGTAGCCTGGCCCTTGGGAAACTCAGCAGCTAAAAAGAGACAAGGATTGCTGGATTCAGGAGGCATATGCCTTTCCACTTAACCTACTGGATACAATTTACCTGCTTCACCCACCACAGTGCCTCCACCCACCCCGAAAAAGTGATTGCTCAGCCTTCCAATCTCTCCTCACCAACCCTCCTGATCTCTTCTTTGGCCTCTGATCTCCCCTCAGCTCCGGACCCCGATCTTGCCCCTGATCCCAGCCTTCAATCTTCCCTCTGCTCTGTCCTCCAATCTTCCCCCTCACCCCCACCCCTGGTCTTTCTAAGCCCTCCCTCCCTTTTCACATCTCCCCGGAGGAGGTCTACCCACCCTTCAGGCAGCCAGCTTCTCAATCTGGTTAGCCATGGCCAGAAAACAGAGACAAAAAAACATTAATCAGTCCCTGCTGTTAAATTCAGCAGGACTTGAGGGAAACCAGTTGTTCCAGGGTTCCCAACTGCAGAATTGTTCCACCCGCCCCAAAGCTTTCTCCCCACCTCCAAGACAAGATTAGGGTCTGCATGCCTCAGTGAGGATTTTTCAATCTGATTGGTTGAAGAGCTATGTTATTGCTTACCTTACTCTCTCATGCCACAGATGCCCTGCAAAGGGCACTGCACTGGATCAGACACCTGATGACAGTAGTGAATGGTGAGCATTGTTTCTTTGTTGCTGACCGCAAAATCCGGCACATTACCATGCCACTGAATTGTCAAAATCCTAACTGTTACAAGGCTGCTGTACCACTCTATTCTTGTAGAGGGAGCTCAACCTAATAATTAACACAACAGTTTAGTTTTTTCTTTAATACTAACCTATTATACTTCTGTACTGCAATTGCAGATATATTGTGGTTTTCACTGATTAAAGGCATGCGCTAATTTGTGCAAAAGATGTTCTTCTCAAAATTGTTGTTTAAACTGCTTATCTACAACAACTACTTGCATTTGTATGGTGCCTTTGGAGTAGTAGAACATTGTGAGGTGCTTCTCTCGGCTTTATTTAAAAAAGAACAGCTCATTTGTACATTGAGTGACACATACATATGTCTTTATTCATGAAAAAAAAAGTGATTGCGTGCAAAGTATTTAATTCTAGTAACTCAAGTCGGATTTGCTACCCTAATAGTTATAAGTCCAACACACAAGCTCCAGTTTGATCATGAAAGTGCAGACATGTTTAAAAAAAAACAGGGCCACTACTGATTTTTATGCTCTTTTTCTGATATCATGTTTCTGCTGTAATCTTGCTGGAATGAAACAATGGCCACGGTTACAGGTGGGGAGAGAATTGATGTACACCTGTGTTTAGAGAATTTCCAGTATTCATGACTGAGTGTTGAGGTCTACTGTATTAAGCTGTTGTGATTGAGAAGTGAGTAGATAGCCTTTCATCGACAATTGCTGGATGCTAAAGTAGGGAGCTGGAAAAGAAGTAAGAGACCACAAATGTTGGATTGAACATCAATGTCTTTAGAATTGCACCCTGCTGTAATATTAGTTAGCTTTATCAGTTAATATATTTATAAGATTTATAGGATATTTTTGTTGGAAATAGACATTTTCAAATGTAGCAATGGATTTCAAACGTTTTTGTGTAAGGGGCCCTCTGCAAATATTGACACTCCCAAAGACTCCCTGTCATACCATCCCAAAGGTGAAATAAGCCAAAATAAAATAGTGTTATCGCAGAAATGTTTTAATTAGTATGAATTAAATGCTAATACATAATGAAATACAGAAATTTGATGATCTCTCAGACCTCCTGGGATTCCCTTGCCTCACCTTTAAAAAATATATAACGTGATTTTTTGTTTGGTGAAAGGCATGATCATGGAATCATAGAAATTTACAGCACAGAAGGAGGCCATTCAGCTCATAGTGTCTGTGCTAGCCAAAAGAGAGCTTTTCAGCATAATCCTACTTTCCATCTCTTGGCCCGTAGCCTTGTAGGTTACAGCACCTCAGGTGCATATCCAAGTCTTTTTTAAATGCTTTGAAGGGTTCTGCATCTACCACCCATTCAGGCAGTGGTTTCCAGACCCCGGCCACTCGCTGGGTGAAAGAAATTCTCCTCAGCTCCCCTCTAATCCTTCTACCAATTACTTTAAATATATGCCTTCTGGTTATTGACCTCTGCTAAGGGGAATACGTCCTTCCTGTCCACACTGTCTAGGCCTTCACAAATTTATACACCTCAATAAAATCTCCCCTCATCCTCCTCTTCCAAAGAAAACAATGCCAGCCTATCCAATCTTTCCTTGTGACTAAAATTTTCCAGTCCTGGCAACATCCTCATAGATCTCCTCTGTACCCTCTCTAGTACAATCACATCCTTCCTGTAATGTGGTGACCAGAAATGTTCGCAGTAGCTGTGGCCCAACTAGTTTTTTTTACACAGTTCCAGGATAACCGCACCCCCCCCCATCCCCCGCTCATATAAACCATGCCTCGGCCAATAAAGGAAAGCATCCCAGATGCCTTCTTAACCACCTTATCTACCTCTCCTGCTAACTTATGTGGGCAAGCACTCCAAGGTTCCTCTGCTCCCCTACACTTCAGTAACCTACCATTTATTGTGTATTCCCTTGTCTTGTTTGCCTGCCTCAAATGCATTCTCTCACACTTTTCCAGATTGAATTCCTGTTGCCACTTTTCTGCCCATCTGACCAGTCAATTGATATCTTCCTGCAGTTTATAGCTTTTTTCCTCATTATCAACCAGATGGACAATTTTATTATCATCTGCAACTTCTCAATCATACCCTTACATTTAAACATAACTCATTTGATATATATATACTGCAAAAAGCGAGGGACCTAGTACTAAGGCCTGTGGAACTCCACAGGAAACAGCTTTCTGGTCAGAAAAACATCCATTACGTCCTGCCACTGAACCAATTTGGATTCAACTTGCCTTGGATCCCATTTTATCTTTCTGACCAGTCTGCCGTGTGGGACTTTGTCAAAAGCCTTCCGAAAATCCATGTAGATTACCTCAAACGTGTTATCCTTGATATTCCTTGTTACCACATGAAAAATTCAATCATAGAGTCATAGAGTTATACAGCACAGAAACAGGTCCTTCGGCCCATCGTGTCTGTGCCGGCCATCAAGCACCTAACTGTCTAGTCCCATTTTCCAGCACTTGGCCGGTAGCCTTATATGCTATGACGTTTCAAGTGCTCATCTAAATACTTCTTAAATGTTGTGAGTGTTCTTGCCTCTACCACCACTTCAGGCAGTGTATTCCCAATTTCAACCACCCTCTGGGTGAAATTTTTTTTCCCCCTCAAATCCCCTCTAAACCTCCTGCCCCTTACCTTAAATCTATGTCCCCTGGTTATTGACCTCTCCGCTAAGGGAAACAGTCTCTTCCTATCTAACCTATCAATGCCCCTCATAATTTTGTATACCTCAATCATGTCCCCCCTCATCCTTCTCTGTTCTAAGGAAAACAAACCTAGCCTATCCAGTCTCTCTTCAGAGCTGAAATGCTCCAGCCCAGGCAACATCCTGGTGAATCTCCTCTGCACCCTCTCCAGTGCAATCACATCCTTCCTATAGTGTGGTGCCCAGAACTGTACACAATATTCCAAGTGTGGCCTAACTAGCGTTTTATACAGCTCCATCATAATCTCCCTGCTCTTATATTCTATGCCTTGGCTAATAAAAGCAAGTATCCCATATGCCTTTCTAACCACCTTATCTACCTGTGCTGTTGCCTTCAGTGATCTATGGACAAGTACACCAAGGTCCCTCTGACCTTCTGTACTTCCTAGGGTCCTACCATCCATTCTATATTCCCTTGCCTTGTTAGTCCGCCCAAAATGCACCACCTCACACTTCTCAGGATTAGATTTTATTTGTCACAGCTCCACCCATCTTACCAGCCCATCTATATCGTCATGTAATCTAAAGCTTTCCTCCTCACTATTTATGACACCACCAATTTTTGTGTTATATGCGAACTTACTTATCATACCTCCTATATTCACGTCTAAATCATTAATGTACACTACAAACAGCAAGGGTCCCAGCACCAATCCCTGTGGTACACCACTGATCACAGGCTTCCCCTCGCAAAAACAACCCTCGACCATCACCCTCTGTTTCCTGCCACCTAGCCAATTTTGGATCCAGTTTGCTAAATTGCCCTGGATACCATGGGCTCTTATCTTCTTAATCAATCTCCCATGCGGGACCTTATCAAAAGCCTTACTGAAGTCCAGGTAGACGACATCAACTGCTTTATCCTCATCTACACATCTAGTCACCTCCTCAAAAAATTCAATCAAGTTAGTTAGACACCTGACAAAGCCATGCTGACTATCCCTGATTATTCCCTGCCTCTCCAAGTGGAGATTAATCCTGTCCCTCAGAATTTTTTCCAATAGTTTCCCAACCACTGATGTTAGACTATAATAATAAATAAAAACAAGAAATGCTGGAAATACTCAGCAGGTCTGGCAGCATCTGTGGAGAATGAAGCAGAGTTAATGTTTCAGGTCAGTGACCCTTCTTCAGAACTAGCAAATATTAGAAATGTAAAAGGTTATAAGCAAGTAAAGCGGGGGTGGGGCAAGAGATAACAAAGGAGAAGGTATAAATAGGACAAGGTCACAGAATAGCTGACCAGAAGGTCGTGGAACAAAGGCAAACAATGTATTAATGGTGTGTTGAAAGCCAAAGCATTAGTACAGATAGGGTGTTAACGGACTGAAAATTGAACAGCCGCAAGTACAAACATGAAAAAAAACAGTGGGTAAGCAAACTGAACAAACTAAGGTGAAATAAAATAAAACAAACACAGAAAAAAAATTTAAAAAGGAAAAAGAAAAAAATAACTAAAAATAAAAGTAAAATGGGGGGCCCGTCATGCTCTGAAATTATTGAACTCAATGTTCAGTCCAGCAGGCTGTAGCGTGCCTAATCGGTAAATGAGATGCTGTTCCTCGAGCTTGCGTTGATGTTCACTGGAACACTGCAGCAATCCCAGGACAGATATGTGAGCATGAGAGCAGGGGGGTGTGTTGAAATGGCAAGCAACCGGAAGCTCGGGGTCCTGCTGTGGACTGAGTGGAGGTGTTCCGCAAAGCAGTCACCCAGTCTGCGTTTGGTCTCCCCAATGTAGAGGAGACCATATTGTGAGCAGCGAATACAGTATACTACATTGGAAGAAGTACAAGTAAATCGCTGCCTCACCTGAAAGGAGTGTTTTGGGCCTGGGATAGTGAGGAGAGAGGAGGTAAATGGGCAGGTATTACACCTCCTGCGATTGCAGGGGAAGGTTCCATGGGAAGGGGACGAGGTGTTGGGGGTAATGGAGGAGTGGACCAGGGTGTCACGGAGGGAACGGTCCCTTCGGAATGCTGACAGGGGAAGGGAGGGGAAGATGCGTTTGGTAGTGACATCACGCTGGAGGTGGCGGAAATGGCGGAGGATGATCCTTTGGATATGGAGGCTAATGACGTGGAAAGTGAGGACAAGGGGAACCCTGTCGCAGTTCTGGGAGGGAGGGGAAGGGGTGAGGGTAGAGGTGCGGGAAATGGGCCGAACACGGTTGAGGGCCCTGTCAACAACAGTGGGGGGAATTCCTCGGTTGAGGAAAAAGGAAGACATATCAGAAGTGCTGTCATGGAAGATAGAATCATCAGATCAGATGCGTTGGAGATGGAGAATCTGGGAGAATGGAATGGAGTCCTTACAGGAGGCAGGGTGTGAAGAAATGTAGTCGAGGTAGCTGTGGGAGTTGGTGGGCTTATAATGGATATTAGTAGACAGCCTGTCACCAGAGATGGAGACAGAGAAGTCGAGGAAGACAAGGGAAGTGTCAGAGATGGACCATGTAAAGGTATGAGAAGGGTCGAAATTAGAAGCAAAGTTGATCAAGGTTTTCCAGTTCGGGGCGGGAGCAGGAAACGGCACCGATACAGTCATCAATGTACCGGAAAAAGAGTTGGGGGAGGGGGCCTGAGTAGGACTGGAACAAGGAATATTCAACATATCCCACAAAAAGACAGGCATAACTAGGACCCATGCGGGTCACTTGAAGGAAGTGAGTGGAGTTGAAGGAGAAGTTGTTCAATGTGAGAACAAGTTCAGCCAGATGGAGGAGGATGGTGGTGGATGGGGACAATTCAAGGAAGAAGCGGAGAGCCCTCAAACCGTCCTGGTGGGGGATGGAGGTGTAGAGAGCTTGGATGTCCATAGTGAAGAGGAGGCAGTTGGGGCCAGGAAACTGGAAATTGTCAAAATGACGTAGGGCATCAGAAGAGTCACGGATGTAGGTGGGAAGAGACTGGACCAGCGGAGAAAAGATAGAGTCAAGATAAGAAGAAATAAGTTCAGTGGGGCAGGAGCAGGCTGACACAATGGGTCTGCTGGGACAGTCCTGTTTGTGGATTTTGGGAAGGAGGTAGAAGCGGGCTGTCCGGGGTTGTGAGACTATGAGGTTGGAAGCTATAGAGGGAAGATCTCCAGAGGAGATGAGATCAGTGACAGTCCTGTGGACAGTAGCTTGATGTTTGGTGGTGGGGTCATGGTCCAGAGGGAGGTAGGACGAAGTGTCTGTGAGTTGGTGCTGAGCCTCTGCAAGGTAGAGGTCAGTACGCCATACAACAACAGCACCACCCTTGCCTGCAGGTTTGATGACCATGTCGGGGTTACACCTGAGAGAACGGAGTGCCTCAAGTTCAGAGGAGGACAGGTTAGAGTGAGTGAGGGGGGCAGAGAAATTGAGATGACCAATGTCACGCCGACAGTTTTCAATAAAAAGATCAAGAGCGGCTAAGAGGCCAGGGGGAGGGGTCCAGGCAGAAGGAGAATGCTGGAGCAGATGAATGGGTCAACTGATCCTGGTCAAAGAAGTGAGCCCGGAGGCAGAGGCGACGGAAGAAGAGCTCAACGTCATGCCGAGCGCGAAATTCATTGAGGTGGGGGCGTAAGGGGATAAAATTGAGACCTTTGCTGAGTACAGAATGTTCAGCGTCAGAAAGTGGGAGGTCAGAAGGTCTCGTGAATACACGGCAAGGGGTCAGATCAGAAGGGGTGGGGTCAGAGGGAAGTGAAGGGGAAGAAGAATCTGGAGGGGCATTCCCCATCAGCTGCTGGAGCTTGCGTTCCTTGACACCTGATAGGAAGAGAAAAAGTTTTTTGTTAATGCGTGAGTGTGGATCTCAGGATGCGGCGAGAGTAGCAATCCGAGGAACGTTATATTTCTGTGAGATACCTGTAATCCTGGGTGGATTCAAAACATGATGGGTGAAACTGCAGTTATACTGATGTTAGACTCACTGGCCTGTAATTACCTGGTCTATCCCTGCTACCCTTCTTGAATAATGGTAACACATTTGCTGTCCTCCAGTCCTCTGGCACCTCTTCCGTGGATCTGAAAATTTGTGTCAGCGCCCCTCCTATCACCTCCCTTGCCTCACACAACAGCCTGGGATACATCTCATCTGGGCCTGGAGATTTATCCACTTTTAAGTCCGCTAAAACATCTAATGCTTCCTCCCTTTCAATGTTAATATGTTCAAGTATATCGCAATCCCCCTCCCTGATCACTACACCTACACCATCGTTCTCCACAGTGAAAACAGATGAAAAGTAATCATTTAAAACCTCACCTATGTCCTCTGGCTCCACACACAGATTGCCACTTTGGTCCCTAATGGGCCCTACTCTTTCCCTGGTTATCCTCTTGCCCTTAATATCCTTATAAAACGCCTTAGGATTTTCCTTTATATTGACCGCCAATATTTTTTCATGTCCCCTCTTCACTCTCCTAATTACTTTTTTAAGTACCCCCCTGCACTTTCTATACTCCTCTAATGCCTCTGCTGTTTTCAGTGCTCTGAATCTGCTATAAGCCTCCTTTTTTTCCTGATCCAATCCTCTATATGCCTTGACATCCAGAGTTCCCTGGACTTGATGGTCCTACCCTTCACCTTAACGGGTACATGTTGGCTCTGTACCCTCACTATTTCCTCTTTGAATGACTCCCACTGGTCTGATGTAGACTTTCCTACAAGTAGCTGCTCCCAGTCCACTTTGGCCAGATCCTGTTTTATCAAATTGAAATTGGCCTTCCCCCAATTCAATACCTTTATTTCTGGCCCATCTGTCCTTTTCCATAAATACCTTAATTCTTAGAGTTATGGTCACTATCCCCGAAATGCACCCCCACTGATACTTCTACCACTTGTCTGGCTTCATTCCCTAGGATTAGGTCCAGTACTGCCCGTTCTCTTCCAGGACTTTCTACGTACTGGCTTAAAATTTGCTCCTGTATGCATTTTAAGAATTCCTCCCCCTTCAAGTTTGTCAGACATGACCTTTCCTTATCAAATCTGTGCTTACTGTCCTTGATTAATCTATGCCTTTCTAAATGATGATTAATACTGTTCCTCAGAATTCTTTCCAATGATTTGCCCACCAACAATGTTAGGCTAACTGGCCTGTAATTACTCAGTCTATTCCTCCTCCTTTTTAAAATAACAGTACAATGTTAGTTTAGTTTAGTTTAGAGATACAGCACTGAAACAGGCCCTTCGGCCCACCAAGTCCGTGCTGACCATCAACCACCCATTTATACCAATCCTACACTAATTCCATATTCCTACCACATCCCCACCTGTCCCTATATTTCCCTACCACCTACCTATACTAAGGGCAATTGCTAATGGCCAATTTACCTATCAACCTGCAAGTCTTTGGCTTGTGGGAGGAAACCAGAGCACCCGGAGGAAACCCACGCAGACACAGGGAGAACTTGCAAACTCCACACAGACAGTACCCAGAATTGAACCCGGGTCGCTGGAGCTGTGAGGCTGCGGTGCTAACCACTGCGCCACTGTGCCGCCCCTTCAGTCCTTCAGTTCTCTGACACCATGCCTGTAGCCAGAGGGGATTGAAATATTATGGTCAGAAGCTCCATTATTTCCCCCTCTGCTTCTCTTAACAGCTTGGGATACATTTCATCCAGGCCTGGCAATTTATCTACTTTCCCAATGGGTGCTTAAGCAAACTGGAGGACTCATCATGAAATTATTGTTGAGCTTTTCAGTACAAAATCTTAAAAAAATTCAAGAAAAGTAATAACAGAAAATGTCAGAAATATGAAATAAAAACAGAAAATGCTGGAAACACACTTGGTTTCTGTTTGTAAAGAGAAAAGACGAGGTAATGTACTTTGGATGTACACCCTTCAGAGCTGAAGACCAACAGAGAAATAAGCATTTAGTAAGGTTGGAGATAATAGAGAGGAAAGAAGAGAGTGGAAACTAAAGGATAGTTCAACTACAGAAAGGGAGTTAACATAAATGATTATCAGTGACACAATGGTGATTCATTAAAACAAGGAAGGAACATACAAATAGTTAGAAGGGTGAAAACACATGGCAAGGACTGACACAAACACAAAAAAAAGACAAAATGAGGGAAATTAGAGAAAAAGAAGAAAAATAAACTACAAATGTAGAAAGTCTGGAATGAAAGTCCCTCAAAATACGATAGGTCTGTCAGTCGGAATGAGAAAAAAACAGTTGTTACCAAATATTAACACTTGACAATATATAATTAAAATCAAATTGTCTTGTGTAGTATTGGGAGAGTAAAGATTTTCTAACACTGGGGATAATGTTAGTCAGGGTTATCTGTTTTGCATTTTGGTCTTAGAGCAATTAGATGGTCTGAATATTAATAATGTAAGTTTAGTTTTCCCAGATGAAATTGGCCCCCTTTACATGGTGTGTTGTTTCAGTTATTTCCATGGTATCAGTTTCCTAAAATTGGCACACATTTAGGGGGAAGTCAAACAAGTTCATAAGTTCACTTACACTCAATGATAGAATCACTCTGTTCAAGATTGTGATTAATTAGACCCAGACTGCTTATTTTTCTAGTCTCTTGAGAACCATATGCAAACTAAATTAACAGTACTGAACAGAAAATTGTTCTGCAGTTTTATGCAGATGAATATCATATGCAAGGCATTGCTACCTTAAATTATATTGTGTCTACATTAAAGCTGGCAATTTCATTTTGCAAAACCATACTGCCATCACAACCACTCATCTGTGTGTTGGAATGATTGAAAGGATGATCAGAAGGAAGTACACATTTTGCAATAAAATAGAGATCAAGTTTTAAAAGAAAAAAATTTCTATTATATATTTTAAGCAATGAAAGTAGTCTTTTCAGCATAGACATTAAATACCAGGAAAAGACTGCTACGGAAATGTTTATTTTCCCATAATTACATGCAGAACATATTTTCATAAAGATTCAGTTTACATCACGCCCTGTGTCCTGTATGGTAAGTAATTTCTGGCTTTTCATTAATATTCCGTAGTTTTATTTACAGTGAAATAGTATGACATTCTATTTGGCAACCTTACAACTTGGGATTTCTCCCAACAATTTTGTCTTATTCTAACTTAAAGATACAGCACTCATAAGCAGACCGATTCCTCCGTAAACCAAAACCCGTCTCCTAATGCATGTTGTCAGTCGGGTAGTGTGCTCAATGCCAACAATAACTGAATATTTTGTACTGATGTGGACCTTGTGGCCGGGACTTTACTAAGCTCCCGACATTGGGCTCCATGATGATGGGGTGGGGGGTGCGGGGCCAGAGATCATTCTGGCAGCAGCTCACCATGGAGTCCAACGGCGAGAATGCCAGACCCTATCTTCCTGGCAGTGGTGAGGGTCCGTGGAGGACCGCCACCACGAGGTGATGGGACTTGACTTTGAATATTTAAATTAACACAATGCATAAATTTAAATACAATATGCTCAATCTTACCCTCGGGCTGCGATCTTCTGAGTGGCAGCCAACACTCACACGCTTTCACTTTCCTGTCTAGGGAAAGCAGGCGTCACCATGGTGGGGAAAGGGGGAATCTTATGATTTTTAGTGCAGTGGCGGGGTGGGGGGAGGGGGAACGGGGTCAAATGTACATTACTAGTATAGGGGATGGTGGGAAGGGGGTGACCTCTGCACTTTGTTCAGTTTGGAGGGGGGGAGGTCAGGTGTTGAAGGTAAGCGTTTTGGGAGAGGAGAGGGCAAATATTGAATTTATTTGTTATTGGGGGGTGGGAAAGGGGTGATAGGTTACAATGCGGTACATTGGGGGGAGTATTACTTTAAAAATGTAAATGAGCTGGCAGGACTGGCTGCCCTTTAAAAACGGCGCCAGCACTTGTACACAGGCAGCTGACACCATTGCTGGCATCGGAGAGCCCACCCCCTCCACATGATTGGTGCGGGAGGGTGGCCTGACCGGCTCATTATCATGGGCTGCCGCGAGGAATATTGTGGGGGCATGCAGCACCCACTGCCACTCCTGGCGGTGGGAGAAGAAAATCCAGCTCTGTGTGTGATGATCTCTTGTCTTCTTCTAAAAGGCCATTATATTCAGGCTAAAATGAAGATTCAGATTTATTTCCAAATAGGATAGATAGAAATAGCGTGACACAGCGGTAGTGATACTGTAAACTATGAAGATAGAATCAGTCCACAAAGAACTATTATGCTCTTTATGGGACAAGGCTCTGAAATTCTGCGAGGAATCTAACAAAGAGTGGTGAGAATGTGAAAGTCCTTACCACAGGCAGTGGTTGAAGTGAATAGTATAGTTGCATTTAAGGGGAAGCTAGACAAGCATATGAGGGAGAAGGGAATAAAGAGTTACGATGATAGATTTAGATGAGAAAATATGGGAGAAAACTCAAGTGGAGCATAATTGCCAGCATGCACAGGTTGGTCCAAATGTCCTGTTCCTTGTCTGTATATCCTATGAATTCCCAGGAAATTGCAGTAAATGGTTTAAAATAGTCAAGGTGCACATGGAGTCTCAAGCAGTAAGTTTACTATCTCAGCTGTGTCATTCGAGGGAGGCACATAAACCTGCTATTGTCCACAGGAAAAGAAGGGAAATCACAAGGTGAATCATCCTCGTGTCTTAGGAAATATTACATAGCATGGGGAGGCTTAAATAATGAAGGAGACAAAAATTGAGAATACAAGAGAAATCAGTATTTCTTCTTCATAGAAATTATCTTTTATAAAAGGGTTTTAAATATGTTTGTAGCAAATTCTATAATAATTCCACAACACTGTCATTAAAAAGTATTGCTTTTAATTGGTAAACTTGAATGTTCAACTATATCTAATAAGCATGCGATAGTGTTTTATGAGTTAACATTAAAGTTAGAAGACAATTCAAATCCAAGGTTTAAAGGGTATTTTTATGTTGGAAAAATACTTGTAGACAACATCCTACAGCCCCGATTTTAATCCTGCCCAAGTTTTCAGGGTTGTCGAGGCCACTGCCATAGACAGGTGGGGGCCTCATTAATATTGACTTAATAATTCAGGCTCCTTATAAGATTTTAACATGGAATTGCAGCTGCGGCACTCAGTCCTGAAGCTGACAAGGACAGCTGGGGGGAAGATAGGAACAAGGATTTGAAGAGGACCAGGTAATTTATTTTAAGTTTTGTTTTCCAAATATCATGATGTTTAGGATCAGCAGGAGTGCTCCTCTGGGGCCCACAAAAAATCCTTGGGCCTCCCCTGGCATGGGTATACCTTCCTCTTCCTGTTACAGTGATCACCATGGACAACCGCCTCATCTTTTACCTTTGGTCCACAGCAGCAGCCTATAGCTGTGAGATTTCCTGCTCCCACCCCACTGATCAATGTACCATTCCTGCAGATGTCAGTTGAGAGTCCTGTTTCTGACAGTTAAATGTGGACTGGGAGTTAAAATGGTCTGGACCTCGCACTGTGGCCATTATGTTTACTTCCCTCCCACCAGCCTTTGCACACCACACTCCTGCTCCAGCTTCAATCAGGGACTTTGAAAATTAGTCTTTTATATTGATGCATTTTTCCTTACATTCAATAATAATGTCTATAGTTAAAGCCAGCTGTTCCTCACATTATGGAGATTGGCACTCATGTTCGTCTCAAACTTGCATGTTCATAAGGATTAACAGCAATCAACATGAATTGAGTGAAATCTCTGTTGAGAAGTGATACAGATTGATGTATCGCAAAGACTAGAAACATATATATAGTTGAAAGATGTTTTGATGAATGCAGATCCAATTTCATGAAATGCCATAAAAATACTCACTGCTCATTGGTAAGACATCAATCCACAGATCTTTCTACCCGCTTAGCTTTTCTACCATAATGATTGGTAAGTGGGACTGAATAAGGATATCTATAAAATAACAATACCAGATGATATTTGGGAACATTATGATATAGACAAACTGACTACTGGCTGGAGTATAATTGTCCTATACTGCTATCACTGCAGGGATTTACAAAAGCTTTTACAGATGATTAATTATCTCTTACTGAAGTAGATGTCATACTGTAGTTTCACCAAATAGGTCCTTGATAATGGATCCTTTTCGTTTCCAGTACATAAACTATAATTTTGATTTTATTGCATAAGAGCTATATAATATTCTGTAAATCTTTGGGCAGGACATCCACATCCCAGATAATATGCTATATTATGAGATGCTTTATAAATTGATGACAATGACAGTGATCGAAAAGGAATGAGAGAGGGAATAGTTATTCCCATTGTCATCTGGGGAAGAATTGATTTTTGGTAGCATGATTGGGTAGGTTGTCTTTCTTTGGCTATCATAGTCTTGTAAGTGCACATTTGGCAAACAAAGACTCAATTTCTTTAGGGAGGATTAAGTTTCAAATGTTAAATTGATATCTATTCCCCCCAGGCAGAAATAAAGTCAGCATTATGAACGCTACTTGAAATAAGAGACTGGAATTCTAAGTAGTACCATATTTTAAATGTAATCTTTTTTAAGTTCCCATCATTTTTGTATAGTTGACTACTTTCAACATTCAAAATTATGGTGCACTAGGCCAGGTACATACCTAAGTTCAATAGTGCTAGAGTGAACAGCAATGCTCCAGAATGGTTGAATAGAGAAATTAAAAGGAATAGAAGATCTCCTGTGTAGGGAGAGGATCAGGATTACAACTAGGCTGAGTATAATATTATACAGAAGCAGGTCATTAAAAAAAGGCTCGAAAGGCTGAATTTTGTTCTGGTGACGGTATGCCGGCAGTGGGCCGGAGGCTGGGGGGAGACCCCGCCTCAACCCTCCTTCGGACCCCATTGCAATTCCACGGCAGGCAACCAATTAACTGCCTGCCATCGGGGACGCTGTGCCTTTAAGGGACAAGCTCCCACCTCCAGAAATGCTGGCCAATTGGAAGGCCGGCCGCTCTGCAGGACTGGCAGTGCCACTGGGTGGCTCTGCAATACCAAGGAACGGAGGAGACCACAGGAGAGGTAAGTGGGGTTGAGGTTGCCGGGCCCATTCAGGCAGGCCCCGGCGGGGGTGGTGGGGTTGGTGAGGGTGGGAGGTGTCTTCCTGGGGGGTGTCCAGGTTCCCTGGATTGCCCCCAAAGGAGGGCCCCCACCCTCCACCAACTCCATTAGGCGGCCGCTAGGTAAAACCTGGAGGTGTCTCCCAGTGATGGTGTTCCCTCGGCCCTCCATTATATTGAGGTGAAGGTAGGAAGAGGCCCTTAAGTGGCCATTAATTAGCCACTTAAGAACCTCAATTGGCCTGGACCAGGAAGGCTATCCTCCTCCTTCCCTGCCCCGGACTAAATTGGAAGGAATCGGGAAGGTGGTGGGCACTCTGCACCCCCCCCCCCCCCCACCACCTTCTGACACAATTTTATGCCCCCACCTCCCCCCCACTGCCTCTAGTCCCGTACCTAGGAGGCCCATAAAGGTCAGCCCAAGGTGTCAATAATGAACATAATCGGAGTTGCAAAGCATGATGCTAACAAATCTTCTAATAATATAATGCCAAGAGAGTAATTAGGAAAGTAACTAAAGCCCTAAGGGAGAGTGACAAAAATGAAGTATTTCTAACTGATGAGTTCTGATGAAAGCTCATTGACCTGAAATGTTAACTCTGTTTTTCTCTTCACAGATGCTGCCTGACCTGCTGAGTATTTCCACCATTTTCTGTTTTTATGTCTAATTTGGTTTGGTGGTTTCCTTGAATCCAGTCATAGTACATAAACAACTTTAAAGAAAGCTTAGATTC
Organism: Heterodontus francisci; assembly: GCF_036365525.1. Taxonomy (NCBI): domain Eukaryota; kingdom Metazoa; phylum Chordata; class Chondrichthyes; order Heterodontiformes; family Heterodontidae; genus Heterodontus; species Heterodontus francisci. The sequence goes on along the minus strand of NC_090384.1, from coordinate 82,133,894 downwards.
CTACATCCAGCATATTCAAAGAACAAAGAACAGTACAGCACAGGAACAGGCCATTCGGTCCTCCAAGCCTGCGCCGATCTTGATGCCTGTCTAAACTAAAATCTTCTGAATTTCCAGGGTCTGTATCCCTCTATTCCCATCCTATTCATGTATTTGTCCAGATGCCTCTTAAGATCTCAAGATTCCAATACAATGTTCCAAGTTTCATCTTTTACAGGCTGGAAAGTGGAATTATTCAAACTTGCGCAGTGTATGGTTGGTTCAGTTTGTATATGGTCGAGTGTTCCTTTTTATGTTTGATTAGTGGGACATTCAAAATCCAGGAAGTAACCAGTTTCCAAGATATAAATTGAGAGTCAACTTGGAGCTTTGTTTGAAGGAAGGAACCAGTTAGTTTAAAGAAACAGTTCAGATTGTTATAGCCTCATCAGAAATTCAGAAAAAAGGAACACTGTGGGGCTAAATTTTACGAGTGCGCTGCAGTACGCTGTAATGGTGGCGTGCATTACCCCTGATATTACGTGCGGGGGCTCATTTAAATAGAGGGGAAAGAGCGGCCGCCCCTGATGGTGTAGAGGGGGTGGCCGCCACGTCCCTGGCAAGAGCGTCTGGTGGCACTGCGCAGGCACCAGTGCCATTTTTACAGGGCTTTAAGCCCTTAGATGAAGTTTTAATTTTTAAAGGCAAAGTAATTGGAATTTTTATTAAACAGATGATAAAGATATGGAGGCCCTTCCCCAACCCCCCCACATGGTCGTTTCAATGCCCGATATGACCAACACTTGCCTTTTTCCCTACCCGTACTTCCCCCCCGAACCTTCTAACATTTGCCCTTCCACCCTTTCCCACCATCCTCACAGCCGATTAAAATTGGCTCCATATGGAGTTCCGAAGGCGCCCGAAGGACGAATGGCGGCCGTAACATCAGTGTGGGACGGCTGCTGCCTGCAGGTAAGTTAATTTATATTTATTTATTGTTAATTTGCATATTCAGATGAAGGGTCCACTGCCAGGCTTTGGGGAGGCCGTACAGAGGTCCCCCCACCGCCGATAATATGCGACAGGCCCTTCTCGACGTCGCGGGTCGAGGTGGGCCTCTCCCTGCGGAATTTTACTGGCCCCCGTGCCGTGACCTGCAGTGTCAAGGGGCTGGTAAAATTCAGCCCTACATATTTGTAAGTTATTTCCAAAGCATTGGCTTAGTTCTCACAATTTCAACATTGAAGGTTCTTCAGATAATCAATGGAATAGTTGCTGAAAAACTTCCAGAAAATAACCAAAATATTAGTTACCTATTTACAGTAGAAAGTCTATGAGAAAGACTCTTCAAGTAAACAAAACTAATAAATAGGGCATAATAATATAAAAGCAAAATACTGCGGATGCTGGAAATCTGAAACAAAAACAAGAAATGCTGGATTCACTCAGCAGGTCTGGCAGCACCTGTGGAAAGAGAAGCAGAGTTAACGTTTCGGGTCAGTGACCCTTCTTCGGAACTGACAAATATTAGAAAAGTCACAGATTATAAACAAGTGAGGTGGGGGTTGGGCAAGAGGTAACAAAGGAGAAGGTGCAGATTGGACCAGGCCACATAGCTGACCAAAAGGTCACGGAGCAAAGGCAAACAATATGTTAATGGTGTGTTGAAAGACAAAGCATTAGTACAGATTAGGTGTGAATATACTGAATATTGAACATCAGCAAGTGCAAACCTGAAGAAAAACAACCTGAAAAAAACAGTGGGTAAGCAAACTGAACAAACTAAGATGAAATGAAATAAATGCAAAAAAAGGATTGTAAAAAATGTAAAAAGGAATGCAAAAAAAAAGGAAGAAAAAATAACTAAAAATGACTAAAAATGAAAGTAAAGTGGGGGGCTGTCATGCTCTGAAATTATTGAACTCAATGTTCAGTCCGGCAGGCTGTAGTGTGCCTAATCGGTAGATGAGATGCTGTTCCTCGAGCTTGCGTTGATGTTCACTGGAACACTGCAGCAATCCCAGGACAGAGATGTGAGCATGAGAGCAGGGGGGAGTGTTGAAATGGCAAGCAACCGGAAGCTCAGGGTCCTGCTTGCGGACTGAGCGGAGATGTTCCGCAAAGCGGTCACCCAGTCTGCGCTTGGTCTCCCCAATGTAGAGGAGACCACACTGTGAGCAGCGAATACAGTATACTACATTGAAAGAAGTACAAGTAAATCGCTGCTTCACCTGAAAGGAGTGTTTGGGGCCTGGGATAGTGAGGAGAGAGGAGGTAAATGGGCAGGTATTACACCTCCTGCGATTGCAAGGGAAGGTGCCCTGGGACGGGGACGAGGTGGTGGGGGTAATGGAGGAGTGGACCAGGGTGTCGCGGAGGGAACGATCCCTTCGGAATGCTGACAGGGGAAGGGAGGGGAAGATGCGACTGGTAGTGGCATCACGCTGGAGGTGGCGAAAATGGCGGAGGATGATCCTTTGGATATGGAGGCTGGTGGGATGAAAAGTGAGGACAAGGGGAACCCTGTCACGGTTCTGGGAGGGAGGGGAAGGGGTGAGGGTAGAGGTGCGGGGAATGGGTCGGACACGGTTGAGGGCCCTGTCAACCACAGTGGGGGGAAATCCTCGGTTGAGGAAAAAGGAGGTCATATCAGAAGCACCGTCATGGAAGGTAGCATCATCAGAGCAGATGCGTCGGAGACGGAGAAACTGGGAGAATGGAATGGAGTCCTTACAGGAGGTAGGGTGTGAAGAGGTGTAGTCGAGGTAGCTGTGGGAGTCAGTGGGCTTATAATGGATATTGGTAGACAACCTATCCCCAGAGATGGAGACAGAGAAGTCGAGGAAGGGAAGGGAAGTGTCAATAAATAGGGCAGTTAGCTGACATTGCTAAACAATACGCCTTGGAAATAGATGAAGCAAACTTTCTATTGTGAAACACCAATTTGCACACAGCAAAGTACCACAAACTCTAAGAAGATAAATGATGAGTTAATGTTAGTTGAGGGAAAAATATTCACCAGGACACTGGGAGAAAGCCCTGCTCTTCAAATAGTGCCATGGAATCTGTTTATTCACCTGCGCACTAAGGTAGAGCCTCAGTTTAACATCTCAAACAAAAGACTGCACCTCCAAGAGTTGAGCATGCCCTCAGTAGTTCACTGAAATGTCAGCAGGATTAGCTATCTAAGTTTTTGGAATTAGTCTTGAACACGCGTCCTCCTAAATCAGAGGGAGTAGTGCTAGCACTGAACCAAGGTTAATGAAGCATTTTTTTAATAAACAAGTTGTTTTAAAACTTAATACATTTGTTAATTTTAATCTAACGGTACAAAATAAACCATGCAATCAAGTGTACATGATACTGCATGAAATTTTGAGTAGCCATCATCGACAGATTACTCAATTGAGCTCAAAGGAACTTCCACAGAGGTCCATGGTGTCTGGTTGTGAGCGTACAACAACAACTTGTATTTATATAGTACCTTTAATATAATATAACATCCTAAGGCACTGTTCTGAAGGCAGCTTTTGTGACATACTGCCATAGGGAACATTGCCCATTGGCTGCATGTACTAATAAACCACAATTTGTCATGCACACCCAGTGGAAGAGGTTCCCTGCTGTTAGCATGTGTTCAGCAGAACATTGGCCCTCTGCTGTCATTTATAGCTTCAAGATTGAAGCCAAGGCTTCAGATACAATCAGGCTCTGTGGACGAACTCAAGCCCCTTAACATGTGGTAGATGTCATGGAAGATATGTGCCTCTTTGGCAGCACATGTGTCAGGATAAAAATTAAGTTCACAGCTTAGAAATTTGACCAAGCAGCGTTTGGTTTTTGGGTGCTAAATGGCCCCCTAAGTCTCCAATATGATGGGCAGGAAAAGCACACTTATTACAGGGCTGAACTGTGCAGCCCGCCATTTTGGTCATGGTCAATAAATTGGTGTGCAGTGCACACATCTGAAACAAGTATTAGGCATTTTGCATATGCAAATAAGGAGCCTCACACTTATTTGTGGCCCCCACTGCAAAATTGGTTTGCCCTGAGGCAGACAGCACCAGCTGTACTCAGGATAACCAGGTCTAGGTGCCACAACCAGCAAGGTAAGTTTTTAAGATACACTTAACTGAATGTGGAGCAGGAGTGCTCTTCCTAACCCACAATAAAAGAACATGGGCCGCTGCCAGCCATTACTTGCCCAATTGTCATCCTTACTCCACCCCACCTCTGATCACCACCATGCCTCTCCCCCTGCCACTGAAATCTCCTGACCTGATCACCCTGGCTTCCTGGTCATGCCCTCTCTGTCCTCACTTACCCAAGGGCCATTGCAATGCCAGCAGTGGCCCTATCTTCTATCATGCTTCGCCAGTGAGCTTCCTATTGTTCTCTACCACTTGCCACCTTAATAAAAATGAGGCCTGAGGCTCAATTTCGGTGGCACCTTCAAGTGCAGGATTGGTCCCTATGCACCCAAAAATGGGTGCCCCTTTTTCGAGGCCCACGTGGCTAGATCCATTGCCATATATTCTTTGGGGTATATATGTCCAGCATCAACTTTGCAGTAATGTTTTGTAATCCATGGAAGAACTTTATACTTTTTAGCATTTTTATAGTCCTCAGCATAATCAGTTGGCCTATCCATTGACCAATAAACCAGGCATAATACAGTAATTTTGACAAGAAAAAGTGTATACACTTTTTGATTACGGTCTTCTGTGGCTTCCTTGTCATCTGCTGCAGCAGCGGTCAATAATGCAGCTCCGATATGGCACAGCAATCTAGAAAGGAACTGCTGATAGTTGCATTTAATATGCTTTGTATTAGGGAGGAAATTCCTTTCTTAAACCTCTCGGCCTCTCTCCTTTCTTCCCTCTTCTAAGACACTCCTTAAAACTTACCTCTTTGACCATCTGCCCTAAGATTGCCTTAGGTGGCTTGGTGTCAAATTTTGCTTTATCGCACTCCTGTGAAGCATTAAAGATACAATATAATATATGCTGTTGTTGTTCTTGCAATAATTCTGAATGTCGACAATTCATAAAGGGCATCACGCATTTTCTCTAAATTTTGGCTGAATTCAGGAGTGTGCCGTTTTGCCAACAGTGTGTAATCTGTTGCTTTGTTATTTTTCTTTTTTTCTCTGATGTTGTAAGGAAATAATCATGAACTACCTCAAAATTGTTCCACACAGCACACACTGCCTTGTTTGAACTTGCAACCCACTGGCTTCTAATATACATCCGAATTTAATTTAGTTGTCAAATTCAGCACTTCATCACATTCTTGCAATTTTTTTTGGTTGAGTAGCTGTACCTAATGTACGGTTTATTCATAAATGTCTAAAAATGTTTAAAACCACTGGCTTCTTCAAAAACATCTCCACCTGCTAATTTAATCCTGTTATTGAGATCTCATTTCATTTCACCTGGATACTTACCTCGAAGATGCTGAATAATTTATACTTTTCCACCTAGCTTGGTATTAGTGCGGGCAAATGCAACTAAATTGTTCTGCAAATATGTGTTATTGGAGCTATGACTATCAAGGCACTCAAGGAAGCTTGTTCATTTTTTTAATCAGGATTTTCAGTAGATCCATGGCATGCAGTGAGGGTCATTCATTTTGCCAGTGCCATGTTTAAGATATTCCACTGAAGCAGTTTTGTTCAAGGTTGTAGGTTCTTCATCTAATCCCGATTAAAATACCTTGACTTGCTTCAATCTGGTTGCAGAATTTATTGGTGTCATGACAAATTTCTGTTGCTCTGTCGTGTGCATTGTCCAATTCCAAGAATAAATCCATTGACGCCTTGCAGTTCAGCTGATGGGGTATGTGTGGGAGATTTATTCCGGACCTGAGTGTAGGCAGTGCAGAAATTCTGCCCACAACTTTTTCCATAATTTATATTTTTCTTCCAGAATCTTGACTGCTGTGTCGTGGCCTAATGAGCTTTACTGTTACAGCGTCTTCATAGAGTGGAATCGTAGAATAGTCACAGCTGAGAAGGAGGCCATTCAGCCCATTGAGTCCATGCCAGCTCTCTGCAAGAGCAATTTAGCTAGTCCCACTCCCCCACCCTTTCCCTGTAGCCCTGCATTTTTTTCTCTTCTGGTGCTTATCCAATTCCCTTTTGAAAGGGAATTGAATCTGTCTCCACAACGCTCTCAGGTATTGCATTCCAGATCCTAACCACTCGTTACGTAAAAATGTTTTTCCTCATGTCGCCTTTGCTTCTTTTGCCAATTACCTTGAAGCTCTGTCCTCTGGTTCCTGACCCTTCTGCCAATGGGAGCAGTTTCTCTGTCTACTCCGTCTGGACCCCTTATGATATTAAACACTTCTATCACATCTCCTCTCAACCTTCTCCTTTAAGGAGAACAACCCCAGCTTCTCCAAACTATTTGTTAATTGTGTGATTATATGCAGGTGAAGGGAGTTAGAGTCATAGAGTTATACAGCACAGAAACAGGCCCTTCGGCCCATCGTGTCTGTGCCGGCCATACAGCACCCACCTATTCTAATCCCATATTTCTGCACTTGGCCCATAGCCTTGTATGCTATGGCGTTTCAAGTGCTCATCTAAATACTTCTTAAATGTTGTGAGGGTTCCTGCCTCCACCACCTCTTCAGGCAGTGTAGTCCAGATTCCAACCACCCTCTGGGTGAAAAAATGCTTACTCAAATCCCCTATCCTATCCTTGAGCCTAGCCTCGAGACTATCCTCCATCCTATCTTCAATCCTAGCCTCGATACTAGCCTATCCTCGAGCCTAGCCTCTAGTCTATCTTCCAGCCTGTCCTCTATCCTATCCTATCCTCTATCCTATCCTTGAGCCTATCTTCTATCCTATCTTTCAGAATACTCTTTTGCCTATCCTGTAGGTGAACAGGTGAACAGTATAAGTGAGGTGAGTGTGCTTCCCTGATGGTTTAATGCACGTGAGGTGAGTTTGTTCCCCTGATGTTCTCCTGCAAGTTACCAGGTGAACAGTATAAGTGAGTGAGCACCCCTTATGGTATAATACAGGACATGTTATCAGGTGAACAGTATAAATGGCTGGTTCACTGACTGGTGTCTCTCTGCTCTCTCTCAGGGAGATAGCTGTGCACTGACTGGAGTCTCCCAGTCCCTCTTTCTCTGTGGACTGACTGCTGTCTCTCACTCTCTCCCAGGGATCTATCTATAACCTAACTGGCATCTCTCAGTCCCTCTCTCTCAGTGAGATATCTGTACACTGACTGGTGTCTCCCAGTCAGGCCATCCCAGGGAGATATCTATACACTGACAGGTGTCTCTCAGTCCCCTCTCTCTCAGGGGGGATACCTGTAACTTGGCAGGTGTTTCTCAGTCCCTTTCTCTGAGGGAGATATCTCTACACTGACTAGTGTCTCTCAGTTCCCTCTCTCTCAGGGGGGATACCTGTAACTTCGCTGGTGTCTCTCAGTCCCTTTCTCTTAGTGAGATATCTCTGCACTGATTGGTGTTTCTCAGTTTCCTCTCTCTCAGGGGGAATACCTGTAACTTGGCCGGTGTCTCTCAATTCCTCTGACTCAGGGAGATATCTTTACACTGACTGGTGTCTCTCAGTCTCTCCCTCTGAGGGAGCTATCTGGACGATGACATGGTCTCTCAGTCCTTCGCTCTTCGAGCTATATCTGTACAGTGACGGTGTCTCTCTCTCAGGGAGAGATCTGCAACTTGGCTGGTGTCTCTCAGTCCCTCTCTTCACTGGGATTTTAGTTGAGCACTTAAAAGCAGACATTCACTGGGACTGGGAGAGGGATTTTTGTGAAGAGCTACATGTTTGTAATCTTTTTACTCTGCACAATAAATGTGAAACTGAGTAAATATAGGCTCCAGCATTATCCTTCTACAACAAGCTTTCTGGAGTTGAACATGGTAGCAGAGGATGGTTGCCTAAAGCTGAAGGTTGGAAAATAGGATTTTATTTTGGATAGAAAACTAAAGTCTCAAGGGCCATTGTGAAAAATATGGCAGAAAGCAAGCGCAAATAGTCAGGATATAATTACCCTGCAGTATTTTCGGAGTTTGAACCATATGACCATTGGAAGAATGAAGTGAATATAAGGACAGGGGTTACATCTGTACCAAAAGGGAAACAAAGTATGGCCTTGGCATTGTCACTTCCTACCGGAAGTAAAATCATAGAGAGATACAGCACTGAAACAGGCCCTTCGACCCAATGAGTCCACACCAACCATCAACCACCCATTTATACTAATCCTACTTTAATCTCATTTTTCCCTCTCACATCCCCACAATTCTCCTACCACCTACCTACACTAGGAGCAATTTTTTTTTTACAATGGCCAATTTACCGATCAACCCACAAGTGTTTAGCATGTGGGAGGAAACCAGAGCACCTGGAGGAAATCCACGCAGTCACAGGGAGAACTTGCAAACTCTGCAAAGGCAGCAACCAGAACCAAACCTGGGTCACTGGAGTTGTGAAGCTGTGGTGCTAACCACTGCACCACTATAAAGTGCTTTGTGAACTGGATGCTTGTCAGTTGGATATTGATGAAGGGTTGGATCTTCTGTTAGAATTCTTGGATGAAATTTACAGCAAAGATGACTTACTGAATGCATATGAGGCATGGTCAGACTTTGATAGATTTCAGAAAACAGATGGTTATTCAATGGAGGAATATATCATGGGCTTTAACAGACTGTATAAAAGATTGAGGAAATTCAATTTGGAGATCCCTGGTTCAGTGCTAGCTTTTAAATTGCTAGATTGTTCTAGGATGTTGCATATGGACAGGCTCCTATTTCTACCTGAGGTTCGGTTCTTGGACAAAGGCTCCCTGTTGGACCAAATGTCCGAGACTTAAAATAATTCCTGGGAAACAATCATTTCCCGCAGTCCTGGTAGAACAAGCAGGGCACTCTGCAGTGACACAAAAAATGGAGGACTCATTGTTTACAAGATTTAGAAATAATCCAGGTACTGGAAGCAGACCTAAGTACAATGGAAGAGGTAAAGACAGGAGGAATGAGGATGAAAGCACCATTAGCAGGTCTGAATATTACAGTGGAAGACAGGGTTGGAACAGCAATCAAAGGCGAATGAATCCCAGGAATGCCCAAGGAATAGTTAATAGGTGCTTCAGATGTGACAAAAAAGTAACATTATGCAATGAACTGCCCTAAGCAAAGGGGCAGAGTTTTCACAATAACGCATAATGCAGAAAATTCGGAGGCAGAAGAGGAAGATACTGATGGATCTGAAGGAATTGTACTAGTCACAAGGAGTTTTATGAATGTGTTGGTTGCGGATTCATTCAACTGTGCAGTACTGGATAGTGCTTGTACATCGACAGTATGTGGGACTGATTGGTTGCAGTGTTATATGGATTCACTCAGTAATGAGGATCAACACAAGGTTAAGGAGTTTAAAAGTACTACCAGCTTTAGGTTTGGTGATGACAACACATTGAAATCACTGAAGAGAGTTGTAATCCCATGTAAAATAAGCCACTTTATCAGTACTGATGTAGTCTCCAGTGAGATATCTTTACTCTTGAGTAAGCCTTCAATGAAAAAGGCACAGATGAAACTTGATATGGAGCATGATAAGGCAATTGTTTTTGGGAAGCCAGTGAATTTGCAATTTACCCAGTCAGGGCATTATTGTATCCCCTTAATAAAACCTGATATTTCTTGTCAGAGTGTTAGAGAAGTATTGGTGGCATCAGATGTTATGAATCAGAGAGATAAAAGGCAAATTGTCTTAAAGTTGCACAGGCAATTTGCTCACCCTTCTTGTCAGAGATTAAACGCCCTTCTAAAAGATGCAAGTATGATTGATGGAGAGTATGCAAGAATAGTAGAAGAGATTAGTGAAAAGTGTGAGATTTGTAAAATGTATCAGAGGAAACAATCACATCCTATTGCCAGCCTTCCATTGGTACATGACTTTAACAAAGTATGGAAAAAGATAAGAATATTTTTATTCTACATTTTATAGACCTAGCAATTAGATTTAGTCTTTTTACAATAATAAATAGTAAGATCAAAAGGGTGATTATAGACAAGATTATGGAGAAATGTTTAGGGACTGGACTTAGGGCACCAGATAAGTTTCTGAATGATAATGGAGGGGTAATTGCCAATGACGAGTTCAGGGATATGTGTGAAAATATGAGCATTACGGTTATGAATACTGTAGCTGAAAATCCTTTCAGCAATGGGCTTTGTGAAAGGAATCACACAGTGGTTGATGAAATGTTACACAAAATCTTGGCTGACCAGCTAAACTGCAAGTTGACAACTGCCCTGGCATGGGCAGTTCATGCAAAGAATTCACTTCAGATGGTTGGAGGATATCGTCCCCATCAATTGGTCAATGGGCAGAATCCCAAATTGCCTTCTGTACTGTGCGACAGTCCTCCTGCTCCAGAAGGTACTACAATTACTTCACTTTTTTCTACACATTTGAATGCTTTACATGCAGGGAGACGGGCTTTCATCAAGGCTGAAGTCTCTGAGAAAATTTGCAGAGGCTTTGTACAAGGCCATCTGAGGCGGAATTTAGTTAATGAGATTTGGTCTATTATAAAAGAGAGGGCCATAGGGAATGGAAGGGCACTGGTAAGGTAATCGGTCGGGATGGTAAGACAGTAGTTATCAAGCATGGAAATCAAACTGTTAAGGTTCATTCTTCATGATTAGTTGGGGTTGATTACAAAATCTCAGAATCTGAGCAGCTGATAGAGGGAACAGAGGCACTTTGTTTATGCTCAATATGGAATTTAATTTTGATTTATTTTGAAATATTCTTTGAGCATGTTAATCTAATTTGTATTGTAAAAGAAAGAAGGGAATCTGGTAATTGTGGGTTTTAGTTGAGCACTTAAAAGCAGACACTGGGACTGGGAGAGGGATTTGTGTGAAGAGCTACATGTTTGTAAACCTTTTATTCTGCATAATAAATGTGAAGCTGAGTAAATATAGGCTCCAGCATTATCCTTCCATAACAAGCTTTCTGGAGTTGAACACTATTCATGTGAATGAAGGCCCTCATCCCTGGAACCATTCTCCCAAATCTTTTCTGCACCCTCTCTAAAGCCTTCACATCCTTCCTAAAGTGTGTTGCTCAGAATGGGACACAATATGCATTTTCAAAAATTATTGTTTAGCATTTCTGGTTTTATAATTCATTATATTTAAAATTTAATTTTCGTCACTCACTTAATATTGATACTATTTGAGTTTGAACTATACATTAATACATGCCTTTTTTGTCACAACTGTTTACCCAAGGATGGCCAACTCTCTATAATTTCCACATATCAACAGTCCATCTATCTGCTCAATTGTCAGTATGCTTCATTGTCTTCATCAACTATTTTTCTTAATTCTGTAACGAAGCAACGGGTGGCACTTTCTTTACCTTGCTGTTTGATCTGCTTGAATAGCATGTGCCTTGGGTGTGTCTGTGACACGCATCAGTATTGTCACACAACACAGCAACATAATAAAACGTTCCAAGGAACTTCATGGTAGCATTATTTTTTTTAAATGACACCGTGCCACATAAGGAGATATGGTGCTGAATTTTACCAGCCCTCCGACGCCGGGGGTCATGGCGGGGGGGGGGCCCCCGAAATATTCTTCTGGGAGAAGCCCGCCTCGACCCCTGACACCGAGAAGTCCCCGCCGCATTTTGACATCAGCGGCGAGACCTTCATTTACAAAATCAAATTAATTCTAATAAATGTAAATTAACTTACCTGGACTGGGCAGCCATCCCACGCCGATATTCCAGCTGGTGGCCAGCAGTCCTGTGCCCTCCGATCCCTGTTTGGGTATCTGAGGCGAGACACTGGTGGGGAGGGGGAAGGAGTTTAATTTTCACTTCGGTTGGGGGGTGGAAGGGGAGAAAACTTATTCCATCGGCTGAGGGGTTAGTGGGAAGGGGTTGAAAGGCAAAGGTGATTAAGTTCGGGGGGGAAAGTTTGGGTTGAGAAAAAAGTTTTTTTTGGGTGGGAATGGCCCAAAAATAAAGGGTGTGGTCATTGGGGGGTTGGTAGAGGGGCTTTCATCTTTTATTGAATATTTGTAACTCCATGTCAAAGTAATATCTTTTTAACATGTAAATTCACCTGAAGGGCTTGAAGCCCTTTAAAAATAATGGCGGCTCCTGCGTAGTGGCGCCAGACGCCATTGCTGAAAACGGAGCAGCCGCCCCATTTACGTCATCGGGGGTGGTCGTTCCGTCCCCTTTATTTAAATGAGCCCCCGCGCAAAATATCGCAGGAGCTCAGCGGCAGCCGCTCGGCGTGGGCAGACTGCCAACTTCAGAGCGTGCCGCTGCGAGTTGTGGCGCGCTCATAAAATTCAGCCCACTAGATCAAATGACCAAAAGCTTGCTCAAAGAGTAGGTTTTAAGGAGTGTCTTAAAGGAAGAAAGCGAGGTGGGGAGATGCAGAAGTGTAGGGAGGCAATTCCAGAGCTTAGGGCCTCAAATGGAATTGTTAAAGTTAATGGCTTTAATAAACTTGAGGGAAAGAATATGAGGAGCAGTTCATGCTGAGAAAGTTTCAGAACAGTCTTTCTTATCATTTCCAAAAGTAGGTCAAGAACAGTGGGCTGGATCTTGTTCTCCTGCTGCCGGGAGTGGTGGTGGGTGCAGAAAATGGTGGCTGCCACGCACGAGCTCCATGCCACCACACCACCGCGCCGCCACGATCTTGCACCTGGCGGGCACTTTGCATATGCATGGCGGCCATCCACCCCAATCATGTGGAGGGGGGACAGCCTCAGCGATGCAGTTCGTGGTGTTACCTTTGAAGGAGCAGGTGCTGGCGCCATTTTTAAAAGGCTGCCAGCCCTGCAAAAGCACAACATAACACAGAATTGACCCCTTTTGCCCCCATACAGTACATAGTTCAGAGTTTACCCCTTCCCCCCTTTACACAATATGGCGCAGAATTGACCCCTTTCCCACCATACCGTACATAGTGCAGGGTTTACCCCTTCCCCCCTATACACAACATAATGTAGAATTGACCCCTCCTACCCCTCCCCCCCCCGAATACAGTACATAGTGCAGAGTTGACCCCCTCCCCACCTCGGTGGTGCCAGCTTTCCTGGATGGGAAAGTGAAAGTGCGTAAGTGCTGCACGTCGCGCTGAAGATCGGGAACTGAAGGTAAGATTACTGCGGGTTATATTTAAATTAATGCAAAAATCTAATTAGCATATGGAAAGCAGGGTCCTGTCACGGAACAGCGGAGGGGCCGCCTCGGACCTTCCTCGCCGCCGGGTCGCTTGGGCCCGGCAATCCTGGCGGCAGGTTCTGTGGCAGTTGCTGCCGCTCCGATTCTCTGGCCACCCCCACCACGGAACCCGACAGAGCGCTGGGAACAAAATCCAGTCCAGCTCCTCCATTTCAGTACATTTCAGGTAGGCGGTGGTGTACTGGTATTGTCACTGGACTAGTAACCCAGAGACCCAGGTATTGCTCAGGGGACATGGGTTCGAATCCCACCACAGCAGAAGGTGGAATTTGAATTCAATTAATATATCTTGAATTTAAAGCTAGTCTAATGATGGCCATGAAACCATTGTCGATTGTTGTAAAAACCCATCTGGTTCACTAATGTCCTTTAGGGAAGGAAATCTTCTGTCCTTACCTGGTCTGGCCTACATGTGACTCTAGACCCACAGCAATGTGGTTGACTCTTACATGCCCTCTGAAATGGCCTAGCAAGCCACTCAGTTGTACCTAACTGCTATGAAGTCAACAACACCTTCCATCATTTTGTTAATGATTGAGATCAGACTAGGGGCGGTGGCGTAGTGGTATTATCACTGGACTAGTAACCCAGAGACCCAGGATATTGATCTGGGGACATGGGTTCGAATCCCACCACAGCAGAAGGTGGAATTTGAATTTAGTTAATAAAGCTAGTCTAATGATGGCCATGAAACCATTGTCGATTGTTGTAAAAACCCATCTGGTTCACTAATGTCCTTTAGGGAAGGAAATCTGCTGTCCTTATCTGGTCTGGCCTACATGTGACTCCAGATCCACAGCATTGTGGTTGACTCTTACATGCCCTCGAAATGGCCTAGCAAGCCACTCAGTTCAAGGGCAATTAGGGATGGGCAATAAATGCTGGCCTGGCCTGCGACTCCCACATCCCATGAATGAATAAAAAAAATGTTATTCGTGAGCTATGCTTTTCTTCCCGTGTTCCTGTCACTGTCCTTATTTGTGTTTGGTTTTGGATTCTTTAGCTTCTTGGAGCTACCTTATAGTCAAGGATACATAGGTATGGCAAGAATAAGGTCTCTATATTCTGCTATTCAAACCCCAAAAGCTACAGAATGACAGGCCTAATTATTTATCTTTATTGTATTGTGAATATCCATTGTAACTCTGACTTTCTTATTGGTCAGGCCTGAGTATCTAGGCTAATCTCAGCCCTGGCTCAGAATTTCATGTTGCTCCCAAATTTTATCATTTATTCCTTCCTCTGTAGTCTCTATATTTTATACAGGCATTTGTGAGATATTATTCATGTTCACAGAAGAGGGTGCCATTTTAGTCATAATGGAGCACAATTCTGACAACATAATGGCACAATAAACAACAACAACGTGTCTGCATTTTGAAATGGTGAACATTGCAGGTTCAGACGTGAGTTTAAAGACAGGTAATTGTCCTGGGGATATTTGCTACTTCATATGATTTTATTTTTTGGGGGGCTTGGTGACAACTGTCAATACTTTGTTTATCATGTGCATTTTGTTTTGCGACAATTGTGGCACCTGATTTGTGTGTTAGGTTTATTTCATTTTTTTTCCCTTGCTCTTTCTTGCCAGTTTACTGTGAGTTTTACTGTAAATACAATCTGTAACTAGTCAGAATCTGCAAAGTAAAGACCTCCACGTTGGATAGGAAATTACATTAATATATTGCCGGATTGCTAATTATTATGCAACAGTATAATTAACTACTGGAACATTATTATCACAGGTGATAGACTATTTTGCAATTCATTTTCAGCGATGAATCATTGTTAACTCATGATGAATTGTTTTGCATATTCTGTATACTGCTTCTCCAAAAATTTTTCTTTCAGCATTCCAAATTTATAGCCTGGTACGAGATTTTGTAAAAATACTTAAGTAATATTTATATGAATACACTTACTCTGTTCTACAAACTTGATTCAGTTCCCCACCAATGTTGCATTAGCTCAGTACGTTACATTCCTATCTTTAGCCAACATTTTATTAGAAGCCTACAGACAATATTGGGGAAAAAACACGATATAAAGTGCAATCAATTTAATAAAGGCCCTAAATTCTACATAGTCACCGAAAATTGACAACTATTGTTTTGGCATAAGCCCATGGTCAGATCAGCACCAGTTACTCAATCTGAGTATAAAACAAGAAAAGAGAAACCCTCTGGTTAGTTTTCCCAGCTGGTCTGTGACATTTACCATTTTCTTTTGCCGAAGCCTCCTCCAAGTTCTCAAATCCCTACCAGTGATGAACCTTCCAGTGGAATACAGACTACCCCATCAAAAAAAAACTTCCCTCTTTTTATCTTTAACTGAAATCATTATAAGCAGCAAAGTGTAAACATGTCTGCCT
The DNA here is from genome assembly GCF_036365525.1 of Heterodontus francisci. Taxonomy (NCBI): domain Eukaryota; kingdom Metazoa; phylum Chordata; class Chondrichthyes; order Heterodontiformes; family Heterodontidae; genus Heterodontus; species Heterodontus francisci. Next base: position 82,118,271 of record NC_090384.1, on the reverse strand, counting down.
GCACCAACTATTCCCACAATATTAAGTCAGGTCTTCGTAGACTAACTTTGCTTAATTTTATGGTGGCAATGCATTATTTTGGAATGTGGCAATGAGTCACCAATGGCAGGCAGCCATTTTTTTTTTGCTTTCAGGTAGGTGCGTAACTTGAATGAAATTGTTTTCCTCCCATTTTTCTACTTGTCTTTCATTTACAATGTCAGAACATGAACTTTAAGACAAAAAAGAAAATGACTGAAAGCAATAGATACCTTTGCTATGAGGGACTATGATGGGGCATCAGTTTCCCCTGGGGCTAAGGATGGAAAAGTTAGTTCTTCATCAAACGAATGAACTTTTCATTTACTTTAATATAGATAGAGCTTAAAGCTGTGACCACAGGAATGGTTTTGTTTAGGTCTATGGACTTGATTACACTGTATAAACAAGATCAAAATGTGATCTCTGCGTATATAGCAAGCACAAAGGTTTTTTTACATGAAGTGCTAAAGGTTTAGTGTAGGATCACTGCAAATCTCATTTAGCAGAAAGCTATCAGAAAACAAATGTGCCAATCATAGATCTGAAATGAATGGAACTCATTAATAACTACAAGTAAAATATTGGCACAGTGACAAATATGTTATTTCAAAGTTAAGGTCCTGCACTTCACTTTTTAGACCATTTGACATTTCAGCAATCAAGTGAAGTGGCAACAAATAAAATTCTTGGCTGACAAAAAATTAGGACAGCATCCACAAACTAATTATATTTACTGCTTTTTATATCAAAACTGAGACAGCAGAATGACTAAGTGCATTACAGAAAGGGTGGCTACACTGGAATTTCATAAGCAACGCCTCCAGCTCCAAAAACATGTTTAGAGGGTGGTTAAGCAATTTTCAAAAGGCTGTGCCTCAGTTGACTCACTTGGGAGCTGTGCTCGAAGCTAAACTGCACCCCAGTGTAAAGAAATGATGGTGGATCTTCTACAAACAGCTCTGAACCCTCACCCCCGACCATAACATCTAATTGACACAAATCTTGATGGAATTAGAAGTTCAAAGCTACTGCATCCACTACTTTCTGAAGAAATCTTTACCAGGCTCTAGAGACTATTTCAAAATGCAAACCATTGTCATTTGCCTCATATTTTAATATTGCTGCCAAGTAAAGTATTTCAGACACCATCAAACAGATCCAGTATCATGATGCTGACAGTTAGTCTTACCTTGCCAAGTTCCTTCAAATGTGACATATTTTCCTACATCTCTTTCCAAGTCCTATAGATACTGCAGACACCATCTAGGCTGCTAACCACCTCCTGCCTCGTGGTGTTAAGCTCCCTTCTGGGAAGGGTTCCCTGAACTGCCAAACAGGGTAAACACCTCATCACAGTTCTGTGATTTTTTTTGATAATTTCTACACAAGGAATTGGAAAAAAGAATTGCATTAAATGCTGAGTTTTAAAGTGTGGTATATTCATACAAATTTTTAAAAAAAGGAGGGTGGGTGGTGTTAATGATAGAATGCTAATGATCTAGTTTTGATGTTTCTCTATAGACTGTAACTAAAAAAAAGTTCACTGGTTTTGGTAATCAATAGACACCTCACATCCATCATGTTGGGAGTGGCTCACCCTAGGTTCTTGGCAGAATGTCTGATAATCCTTTCTCTTCTGGATGTGAAAAGTGAGGTACATCGCATGGACACAGGCAGTCGCGAATATTGTGAGGCACTGGGCAGCAAAAAGCTACACGTTGGTTGGAGCGTATCAGGGAGTAGTCAGACATTACCTAGTTAACAAACACTGTCCGCTGTCACTGTTCTGTATGTTCATCTTAGTATGAAATAAAGGAACGACAACTATTTAAGTGACAACATCCCTTTAGTTTTGAACAACAGTCCTTTTCAAGGCCTGTGCGTCCCTTCGTTATGCTTTCAGCACACGGCTCAAGCTGTGCAGGGAGCATATTTAAATGATCTAAGTAATTTGACCTGACAGTATCCACCAGGCCAGCAACTCACTGCACCAACGCATGTGTATTTAGGCATGCCACCAGCTCGGGATCATTTCCTTTGGTGTGTTGCTTTGGTCCACCGAGACTGGTTGAATGGGTCATACATTAAATAAATTTGGACAATCTCAATCCATTTCTGAGCAGATGCATGGTCCTAGAATCAGTAGCCTGGATTTTGCAGTAGGAGCAATGGTAAGGTTACCAGCATTCACCATTATTATGGAATAAATCAGACAGCAACTTTCAAACTCTGCACATGTGCGGTTATATGTGGAAATCAGGGCGCTGCTGTTTGATTTTCCCTGCTCCTCCGCAAGCTGATCTAAACCAGTACCTCACCGAGAGACTTGGCATTGAAACACATGAAGGGCATGAGGTTGCAGTACTTACTCACCAGATAACAATGGCAGAGAAGCTAAATAATTACTTTGTGTCTGTCTTCACTGAGGAAGATACAAGAAATCTCCTGGAATTAGAGATCCAAGGTAGTAGGGAGAATGAGGCATTGAAGAAAATTTGTATTAGTAAGAATGTTGTGTTGGAGAAATTAATGGGACTGAAGTTTGGTAAGTCCCCAGGACCTGATATTCTACATCCCAGAGTGTTGAAAGGGGTAGCTAAGGCGATAGTGGATGCATTGGTGATCATCATCCAAAATTCCATAGATTCTGGAACAGTTCCTGCAGATTGGAAGGTAGCATCTCACTATTTAAGAAGGGAAGGAGAGAGAAAACAGGGAACTACAGACCTGTTCGCTTTACATCAGCAGTAGGGAAAATGTTAGAATCTATTCCAAAGGATGTGATAAATGGACACTTGGATAATAATGATCTGATTGGGCATAGTCAATATGGATTTATGAATGGGAATTCACATTTGACAAACCTGTTGGAGTTTTTTGAGGATATTACGAACAGAATTGACAAAGGGGATGTAGTATACTTGGATTTTCAGGAGGCTTTTGATAAAGTCCCCCACAGGAGGTTGGTTAGCAAAATTAAAGCACAAGGGATAGGAGGTAATATACTGGCAAGGATTAAGGATTGGTAAACAGGCAGCAAACAGAAAGTGGGAATAAACGGGTCATTCTCGCGTTGGTAGGCTGTGACTAGTGGGGTACCGCAAGGATCAGTGCTTAGGCCCCAGCTGTTCACAATATATATCAATGATTGGGATGTGGGGACCAAATGTAATATTTCCAAGTTTGCAGCTGACACAAAACTAGGTGGGAATGTGTGTTGTGAGGAAGATGCAAAGCGGCTTCAAGGGGATTTGGACAGACTTAGTGAGTGGGCAAGAACATGGCAGATGGAATATAATGTGGAAAAATGTGAGGTTATCCATTTGGTAGGAGGAATAGATGTGCAGAGTATTTCTTAAAGGCTGTGTTTGCTGACAACACAAACACTAGGTGGCACTGTACTGGCACTTGCACAAATGCAGTCTGTTCCACCTAAATGTCACAATCTGTGACATTCAGGCAGCTGCCAAGACTAAAGATGGCGCTGCTCAAATAATCACAGAAAGGCAATGTAAAGCCATGGCAGCACACAATGGCCGGAGAGAGCGGGCGGGCGGGGAGGAGCGAGAGGAGTGGGTAGCAAGCGGAGGGAGTGAGTGGGCAGGGGGGATGCGAGTAGGCGTTGGGGGGGAGCGGGAAGCGGGGAGCGAGTGGCTGGAGAGAGCAGGCGAAGTGGGGCAAAGCAGGGCGTGAGCGGCCTGCAGTTAGTGGCTGGGAAGGGGGGGGGGGGTGTGGGTGGTGGGGAAGAGGAGAGAGCACTCGCAGCTACCAAGGTCTTCGGCTGCTCGCTCCCCTCCCCACGCTCTCTCCCCGCTAACTCTGTCCTCACATCCCCGGATTGCGCGATGATGTCATTTGTGCATGCGCCAACCAGTCCTGGCAATGCGGAACACCGCACACGCGCAGAGAGCAGGAGCCTGTTTGCGCATGTGCGCATCTTGGCGCAGTCTGATGACATCAGCGGCCGGCTGCGTTGTCAGGAATCACTTTGTTTCTTAAATGGTATGAGACTACAAAGTGTAGATGTACAAAGGGATCTGGGTGTCCTCGTCAATAAGTCACTGAAAGCTAACATGCAGGTGCAGCAAGCAATTAAGAAGGCGAATGGTATGTTATCGCAAGAGGACTTAAGTACAGGAATAGCGAAGTCTTGCTACAATTGTATAGAACCTTGGTTAGCCGCACCTGGAGTACTGTGCGCAGTTTTGGCTCCCATTACCTTAGGAAGGATATTATTGCCGTAGAGGGAGTGCAGTGAAGGTTGAGCAGACTGGTTCCCGGGATGGCGGGACTGTCCTATGAAGAGAGATTGGGGAAACTGGGCCTGTATTCTCTAAGGTTTTGAAGAATGAGGTGATCTTATTGAAACTTACAAAATAGAGTTATACAGCACAAAAACAGGCCCTTCAGCCCATTGTGTCCATGCCGGCCATCAAGCACCTATCTATTCTAATCCCATTTTCCAGCACTTGGCCCATAGCCTTGTACGCTATGGCGTTTCAAGCGCTCATCTAAATACTTCTTCAATGTTGTGAGGGTTCTTGCCTCTACCACCCTTTCAGGCAGTGTGTTCCAGATTCAACCACCCTCTGGGTGAAAAAAATTTCCTCAAATCCCTTCTAAACCACCTTCCTCTTACCTTAAATCTATGCCCCCTGGTTATTGACCCCTTCATTAAGGGAAAAAGTTTCTTCCTATCTATCCTATCAATGCCCCTCATAATTTTGTATACCCCCCTCAGCCTTCTCTGCTCTAGGAAAACAACCCTAGCCTTTTCACTCTCTCTTCATAGCTGAAATGCTCCATCCCAGGCAACATCCTGGTGAATATCCTCTGCACCCTCTCCAATGCAATCACATCCTTCCTATGGTGTGGCGACCAGAACTGTACACAGTACTCCAGCTGTGGCCGAACTAGCATTTTATACAGCTCCATCATAGCCTCCCTGCTCTTATATTCTATGCCTCGGCTAATAAAGGCAAGTATCCCATATGCCCCTCTAACCACCTTATCTACCTGTGCTGCTGCCTTCAGTGATCTATGGACAAGTACACCAAGGTCCCTCTGACCCTCTGTACTACCTAGGATCCTACCATCCATTGTATTCCCTTGCCTTATTAGTCCTCCCAAAATGCATCACCTCACACTTCTCAGGATTAAATTCCTTTTGCCACTGCTCTGCCCATCTTACCAGCCCATCTATATCATCCTGTAATCTAAGGCTTTCCTCCTCACTATTTACGACACCATCAATTTTCGTGTCATCTGCGAACTTACTGATCATACCTCCTATATTCACATCTAGATCATTAATGTACACTATAAACAGCAAGGGTCCCAGCACCGACCCTTGTGGTATACCACTGGTCACAGGCTTCCAATCGCAAAAACAACCCTCGACCATCGCCTCCTGCCACTAAGCCAATTTGGATCCAATTTGCCAAATTGCCCTGGATCCCATGTGCTTTTACCACCTTGACCAATCTCCCATGTGGGACCTTATCAAAAGCCTTACTGAAGTCCATGTAGACTACATCAACTGCTTTACCCTCATCTACACACCTAGTCACCGCCTCAAAAAATTCAATCAAATTTGTTAGACATGATCTCCCCCTGACAAAGCCATGCTGACTATTCCTGATTAATCCCTGCCTCTCCAAGTGGTGATTAATCCTGTCCCTCAGAATTTTTTCCAATAGTTTCCCTAACACTGAAGTTAGACTCACAAGCCTGTAGTTACCTGGTTTATCCCTGCTACCCTTCTTGAATAATGGTACCACATTTGCTGTCCTCCAGTCCTCTGGCACCACTCCTGTGGCCAGAGAGGATTTGAAAATTTGCATCAGAGCCCCTGCAATCTCCTCCCTTGCCTCACATAAAAGCCTGGGATACATCTCATCTGGACCTGGGGATTTATTCACTGTTAAGCCCGCTAAAACTGCTAATACTTCCTCCCTTTCAATGCTGATTTGTTCAAGTATATCACAATCCCCCTCCCTGATCTCTACACCTACATTGTCCTTCTCCATAGTGAACACAGATGAAAGGTAATCATTTAAAACCTCACCTACGTCCTCTGGCTCCACACACAGATTGCCACTTTGGTCCCTAATGGGCCCTACTCTTTCCCTGGTTATCCTCTTGCCCTGAATGTACTTATAAAATGCTTGGGATTTTCCTTTATCCTGTCCACCAGTGTTTTTTCATGTCCCCTCTTTGGTCTCCTAATTACTTTTTTAAGTACCCCCCTACACTTTCTATACTCCTCTAGGGCCTTCGCTGTTTTCAGCCCTCTGAATCTGCCATAAGCCTCTTTTTATTCCCTTATCCAATCCTCTATATCCCTTGACATCCAGGGTTCCCTGGACACATTGGTCCTACCCTTCACCTTTACGGGATCATATTGGCCCTGAACTCTCACTATTTCCTTTTTGAATGACTCCCACTGGTCTGATGTAGACTTTTCTACAAGTAGCTGCTCCCTATCCACTTTGGCCAGATCCTGTTTTATCATATTGAAATCAGCCTTTCCCCAATTCAGTACTTTTATTTCCAGTCCATCTTTGTCCTTTTCCATAACTACCTTAAATCTTACAGAGTTATGGTCACTATCCCTGAAATGCTCCCCCACTGACACTTCTACCACTTGTCTGGCTTCATTCCCTAGGATTAGGTCCACTACCATCCCTTCCCTTGTAGGACTTTCTACGTACTGGCTCAAAAAGCTCTCCTGGATGCACTTTAAGAATTCTGCCCCCTTTAAGCCGTTTGCACTAAGACGATCCCAGTTAATATTGGGGAAGTTGAAATCCCCGACTATTATTATCCTATTATTTTTACACTTCTCTGTGATTTGCCTACATATCTGCTCCTCTATCTCTCCCTGACTGTTTGGAGGCCTGTAGTACACTCCCAGCAAAGTGATTGCCCCCTTTTTGTTTTTAAGTTCAACCCATATGGCCTCATTTGAGGAACCTTCTAAGATATCATCCCTCCTTACTGCAGTAATTGACTCCTTGATCAATAGTGCAATACCACCTCCTCTTTTACACCCACCCTACCGCCCCCATCATGCCTGAAGATTCTTAAAGGGATAGACAGGGTAGATGCAGCTAAGATGTTTCCCTTGGTTGGGGAGTCTGGAACCAGGGGACACAATTTCAAAATAAGGGGGAAGCCACTTAGGACAGAGATGAGGAAAATTTTATTTACTCGGAGGGTTGTGAATCTTTGGAATTCTCTACCCCAGAGGGCTGTGGAAGCTCAGTCATTGAATATGTTTAAAGTCGAGATTGACAGATTTCTAAATACCAGTGGCATAAAGGGATATGGGGATATGGTGGGACAAAGGCATTGAAGTGGATTATCAGCCATGATCGTATTGAATGGTGGAGAAGGCTCGATGGGCTGAATGGCCTACTCCTGCTCCTATGTTCCTATACTCACTAAGCATGCCAGAAAAATTTAGGGTGGTGCATTCAGGGATAAGTACATTTTTAACACAACATGATAAGTCTTAATTACTGCCAAAGAACCTCTCTGGTCTTGAAAATTTCTTTTTATAAGCATGGAGTCTCATTCCTTCAGAACGTAATTATCGTTGGTGATTAAAAAAAAACATTTTTTTTCTTTCTGCCTTTTTTATCTCACTTAAGTCTATTGTTCTTTCCCTCTCTTCATTTTGCTTTCTGTGTATGATTTAACAATTTATACTTCCTGGTATCTCTAACTCCCAAAAATGGGTGGGTTGGAGTCAGGTGAGATATGAAAATTTATAAGTCTCAAACCAGATCATAACCCACTTCCAACACTCTCACTTCTAGCTTTATTGGAGGTGGGACAAGGGGTTGGTTGACCAACCCTCTCCCAGGAGGTGCGTTGGCCATTTAAGTATTATAATGAGGCTGCATGCCTCAGATTTAATCTGTTTTATAGGTTTAAACTATTTAAATCTGGCCAGCTGGGTCTCCTAGAGCTTGGGAAACCCAGCAGATAAAGGGAGGCAAGGACAGCTTTGTGGAAAAATCAAATGCCTTTACAGCACTGCTTGTGGGCCAAGAAGGGCAGGAGTGCTTCTGTCCTGCGCCCCCAGAGTTTACCTTCTTCTCTGCCCCGGAATCTGATACCCTCTTCCTCCTCTACCTATCCCCTCAGAGCTCCCACTTGTGGCAGCAGACTGCCTACCAGCTCCTGTGGCTGTGGCCTCCTCCATAGTATTCCTAGCCAGACAGGGAGCCAGCCCCATCATCCAGGCTAGCTTTCAGGCAGGGATCCTGTTTAAGAAAAAGATGCATGCAGGGAAACATAACCTCTGGATGTCCTAGCCAAAATATATTCTCTCCTCCAACCCCCCCACCCCCCCACTCCCCCCACCCCACTGCTTACGCAACCTGCTTGACATTTTTGATGCTGGGGACCTCAGGAGGAGGCCGAGATGGATCATCTACTTGGCATTTCTGGCTGAAGATAGTTGCAAATATTTCAGCCTTATCTTTTGCACTGACATGCTGGGCTCCTCCATCATTGAAGATCGGGATGTTTGTGGAGCTGCCTCCTCTGCTGTTTTATTGTCCACCACCATTCAAGACTGGATGTGGCAAGAGTGCAGAGCCTCCATCTGATCCGTTAGTTGTGGGATTGCTTAGCTCTTCTATAGCATGCTGCTTCCGCTCGTTAGCATGCATGTAGTCCTCTGTTGTAACTTCACCAGATTGGCACCTCATTTTTAGCTTTGCCTGGTACAGCTCCTGGCATGCTCTCCTGCACTCCTCATTGAACCAGGGTTAATCCACTGGTTTGATGGTAATGGTAGCATGATGGCTATGCCGAGCCATGAGGTTACAGATTGTGGTTGAATATAATTATGCTGCTGTTGATGGCCCGCAGTGCCTCATGGATGTCCAGTTTTGAGCTGCTACATCTGTTCTGAATCTGTCCCATTTAGCATGGTGGTAGTGCGACACAACATGATCGAGGGTGTTCTCAGTGTGAATATGGGACTTCGTCTCCACAAGAACTATGCGGTGGTTACTCCTACCAATACTGTCATGGATAGATGCATCTGTGATAGGTACATTGGTGAGGGTGAGGTCAAGTAAGTTTTTCCCTCTTGTTGGTTCTTTCATTGTCTGCTGCAGACCCAGTTTGGCAGATATTTCCTTCAGGACTTGGTGAACTGGTCAATAGTGATGCTACCAAACCACTCCTGATGATGGGCATTAACGTTCTCTACCCAGAGTACATTCCGTGCCCTTGTTACCCTCAGTACTTCTTCCAGGTGGTGTTCAACATGGAGGAGTACAGATTCATCAGGTGAGGAGGGCAGTAGGTGGTATTCAGCAGGAGGTTTCTTAGCCCATGTTTGGCCTGATGCCATAAGACTTCATGGGGTTCGGAGTCAATGTTAAGGACTCCCAAGGCAACTCCCTCTCGACTGTATACCACTGTGCCACAACCTCTGGTAGGTCTTCCTGCTGATCGGACAGCGAATACTCAGGGATGGTGGAGTCTGGGACATTGGCTGTAAGGTATGATTGTGTGAGTATGACTCTCAGTCTGTGGGACAACCCAAGTCCTCAGATAGGAGGATTTTGCAGGGTTGGCTGGGTAGGGTGTGCCTTTGTCAGTTCTGGTGTCTGGGTTTTATGGTTTTATTCTTATTTAACATTTCTGTAGCAGTTTAGATCCAACTGAATGGCTTGCTAGGCCATTTCAGAGGACTGTCAGCCACATTCCTGGGGGTCTGGAGTCAAATGTAGGTCAGGGTGGATCAGGATTTCCTTCCCTGAAGGACATTCATGAACCAGATGGGTTTTTATGACAATCTTGTTGTTTCATGATCATCATCACTGAGACTAACTTTTTTATTCCAGATTTATTAATTGAAATTAAACTCCCCCAGCTCCCATGGTGGGATTTGAACTTCTGTCCCCAGAGCTATTGTCCAGGCTTCTGGATCACTAGTCCATTAACATTACCATTATGCTATCGTCCCCTCATCTACTTTTCCATTCACATTGGGTGGAGTATAAAACAAGTTGCCAATATGCTATCAGCATATTGTGTAATCACTCAAGATGCATTCTGCATTCATAAGATCCAGGGCCCAGAAATCCAACCATGCCTGAACTGAGCAGCCTGTGGGCTCATGACTGGCATGATGGGTTAGCAACTGTGGTCAAGATCCTCAGTACAGACTGGGGGAGTGGAGGGAGGCGGGGTGGTGGGGGGGGGGGGGGTGGGAGGTGGGGGAGACCTGCGGTGGATGGCAATGGCCTGTGGATTTAATAGGAGCTGGAAGGAGTAGGAATGCATCTCCCAGCTCCAGAAGAAGCTGGCAGGCAACAGCCTCCTACGGCCCCTTTGTGGGAACGTCTGAAGAAACTGATAACAGTAGGCACTGTAGTCATTCCGAATTGAAGTTTGCAATGTGGATCTGAAACAGATGCTAGGTGCTAGGCATTTGGAAATCAGGGCCTAATGTCTGTTTCAGCTCTGAGGTATGAGGGAGCTGTTTATATGAACCACAGTATCAGAATCAACAAAGAACTATAATGTTGAGAAAGAAAACAGATGCACGAACGAGGCTTTTTCCTTGCTTATGGTTTTATATTTTATGGATATATTTCTGATTATATGTAGTGACTAACATACAGTGCAGGATAAAATAGCAGAAATTAAACTTTTGTAAGTTTGTGGATTTGAGAGTTTTGAGTATGTTTTCAGTTATCTACGATTGTGGTGAGACTTTGATTGATTGTTTGTGCCTTGTGTGTGGCCTTAGCAGATATGTAAATATTCTCAGTAGTTAATTATCACGGGGACTAGCAACAATCTGATTAACTGCAAGACCGACCCGTTGTCCCTCCCAGTTTGACCTGGAGAACTCCAGTGCTTGGAATACACACACACACACACATGCCAAACAGCTGCACACTGACAATTCTCAGGGGTACTGTCTAATTTGTTGAATTACAGAGGTTGCGCTTGGCAATAAGAAAGGCCTATTACAGCAGCTCATGTTGAAAATCATGAGACTGATGCATTCCACATGTTGTTGTTTTTGCTTCAGTTCCCCTGTCAACACAATTGAACCTATAGCCGTGCCAAAAGAACGCAAAGTATGAGATTGAGGACCTAGCCTACCTGATTAGTTTATTTTTACTGCGAAATGTTGACTTGATTGCTGCCAGTGTGGCTGGGCCTCGGTGGCTGGAAGGCACACAGCTTCTTCACAGTTGTGCGCAAGCAGCTATATTTGGAAAGATCACTACAGGGTTACTTAGAAGTGGAGTATTGACTAAGTGATGAATTTAAAACCTATATTTGTATGGTAACAGAAAACTATCACAACAGACTTTATGTTCATGCTGTTTCACAGATTAATCTTCTATGGCTCTTATCTAATTTCCAGTTCAAGTATTGTGGTAGCAAGTGATGGCTGCTCCTTTGGCTTTGATTGATATGCTACAATTTATAAGTAATTAGCAGTCAAAACAACTCCAAAATGTATAGCAGACTTGGGTCATTTGTTTTGCTGTAGGATTAGAGTGACAAGTTCTGATTTAAACATTGACTTGGACTTTGTTTTTCTGGTTGAGCTATCAGTTTAATGGGTGAAAATCCACCGACCATTTTAAAAATCTCTAAATTGAGTTACTAAGGAAGTCGTAGTAGTGGTTTCTGTTTGCCTGGTATGGGAGTGCACATTCACTCCCCGTAGGAATATACCCCTAAAATTCAGAACATTGTTGTAGGTTGCCAACAGCCAAGGCTTCAGGGCACTCAAGCGTGTTGTTACGACCGACGTGGGAGGAGTACACTGTTTTTTTAGTTCTACTTCTCCACAGGTCACAACATATATTTAAGTTTTTTCCCAGTTACCGATCCAGTCAATCATAGACTCTATTTTTATCCAAGAATAAAATACACCAACCAGGGTTTCTTTAATAAACAACAAAATTGTCATAAAGTTTATTATAAAACAAGTCTTAACCAGTAACAAAGCAAAGCGTTAACACACAGATTGAAATATAAAAATTCCCTTTTTACCATAGCCGCTCACACGCACGCAAACAGACACACATAAACACACCGGTTAACCGAAAAAAATAAAGAACTCTTTAGAGCTCCACTACAAAAAAAAATACTTTGGCAAAATACTTGCTAACTTTTGAAGAAAAAAGAGAATATATGGAAAGATGTCAAATCTTTGTTTTGGTTTAGCATCCCAAATTCACATTGACGGCTGTCACTGGGACCTTCCTGGACAGTTCTTTTCAGGCAACATTGAAGATTTGAAGATCAGTTTTGGCAGGCTTTGCAGGAGAAATGCAGCAACAAGGGGTTTCAGGCAGGTCTTGCAGGAAGTAATGCAGCATCAATTTCTCTATTTCTTACACTCGCTTCTAAGAGCTTCTGAAAGAGATGGGAAAACTGGCAGGTTTTTCAAAGAGCTAGAACAGGCTGAGTTGGGGGTTGTCCTTGGCAGGTTGACCCTTTTACTCCTTTTCAGAATACTGCCCATACCCCAAATTCCTATCCAAAGCGAAACCAAAAACATCTCAGGAGTCAAGCCTCCTGACCCCTATAAATCTTGACCTGTCTGTTCTTTGTAAACATCTTCCCCAAGTCAAAAAAGCCCTCTGCTGGGTATTTATCTGAAATCAGGTGCCTTCCAGTAACTGTTGTTTACAAGCCAAATCCAAAAGACCTTTTGATGACCTATTTAAAAAAAAACTAAGTTCCAGCACCAATTAATTCTTTTTTCAGTTTTAAAACACAAATTCTCATAATTTAGCAAAAAAAATGGAAGCACTCATAACAGTGTACAATGCTACTGTTGAAGTTTAACTAGCTGAAACTGCTTAGTTTACCTTGTCTATAAAAGTAGGTTTTCAGAATTATTTTGAGTTAGTCTCCTTTTAATGTCCAAGAAATCCTGACTTCTGCAATGGTACAAAGGATGAAAGCATGAGAGGACTAAAGAGGGAAAGTCAAAGAGAAACAAAGGCATGGAGACTGAGATAGAGGAGCAAAGGAAAAAAGAGTGAAAGCATAGCAAAAGAGAAGAAATTGACAGAGTGAGATAGAGAGAATGAGAAGAACATAGAGTCAAGGAAGAGACAATGATGCAGAAGTGAAGGAGGGAAAGGGGAACCAACAGTAGTTAAGGAACAGAGTGAGAATGATAACAATGTAAGTTTTACTGACATTTCTTCCAGACTTTTTGCATTCATAACTAATGGTGTGAGACAGGCGATGAGAATTTTTTTTTATAAAGCCTGGCCCAAAAATGCTTGAGATGGTGAAGCCAACTCCAAAAAAGCTAAAGTACCACTGTCTGATGGGGTTATCTAGAGCCCAGCGCAGCCCCCAGTATAATTCTTCCTTTCCAGCTCCTTTCAATGAGCCAGTTAATTAAACATAGAATCATAGAAAGTTTAAGGCACAGAAAGAGGCCACTTGGCCCATTGTGTCTGTGCCGACTGAAAAATGATCCACCTATTCTAATCCCACTGTTCAGCATTTGGTCTATAGCCCTGCAGATTACGGAACTTGAGGTGCATATCCAGACTCCTTTTGAATGAGTTGAGAGTTTCTGCCTCAACTACCCTTCAGGCAGTGAGTTCCAGACCCCTACCACCCTCTGGGTGAAAAAGGTTTTCCTCAACTCCCCTCTAATTTTTTGACTAATCACTTCAAATCTATGCCCCGTAGTCACTGACCTCTCTGCTAAAGTAAATAGGCCCTTCACCTCCACTCTATCCAGACCCCTCAGAATTTTGTACATTTCAATCAGGTCTCTCCTCAGCCTTCCCTGTTCCAAGGAGAACAACCCCAGCCTATCCAATCTTTCCTCATAACTACATCTTTCCAGTCCCAGCAAAAACAGGAAGGCAGATTATGATCTGAATGGCTATAAACTGAGAGAGGGGAATATGCAACGAGACATGGGTGTTCTCGTACACCAGTGACTGAAGGTAAGCATGCAGGTACAGCAGGCGGTAAAAAAGGTAAATGGTATGTTGACCTTCATAGCGAGAGATGTCTTGCTGCAATTATACAGGGCCTTGGTGAGGCCATACCTGGAATATTGTGTGCAGTTTTGGTCTCCTTATCTGAGGAAGGATGTTCTTGCTATAGAAGGAGTGGAGCGAAGGTTTACCAGACTGATTCCTGGGATGGCTGGACTGACATACGAGGAGAGATTGAGTCGGTTAGGATTATATTTGCTGGAGTTCAGAAGAGTGAGGGGGGATCTCATAGAAACCTATAAAATTCTAACAGGACTTGACAGGGTAGATGCAGGAAGGATGTTCCCGATGGTGGGGCAGTCCAGAACCAGGGGTCATGGTCTAAGGATATGGGGTAAACCTTTCAGGACTTAGATGAGGAAATATTTCTTCACCCAGAGAGTGGTGAACCTGTGGAATTCACTACCACAGAAAGCAGTTGAGGCCAAAACATTGAATGTTTTCAAAAAGGAGTTAGACATAGCTCTTGGGTCTAAAGGGATCAAAGGTATGGGGCGCAAGCCGGAACAGGCTACTGAGTTGGATGATCAGCCATGATCATAATGAATGGCGGAGCAGACTCGAAGGGCCAAATGGCCTACTCCCGCTCCTATTTTCTATTTTTCTATGTTTAACATTCTCATAAATCTCCTCTGTACCTTCTCTAGTGCAATTACATTATTTCTCTAATGAGGTGACCAGAACTGCACACAGTACTCAGTTGTGGCCTAACCAATGAGTTATACAATTCCAGCATAACCTCCGTAGTATAATATTCTGTACCTTGGCTAATAAAGGAAAGGATTCCATATGCCTCTTAACCACCTTATCGATCTGTCCTGCTACCTTCAAGGATCTGTGGACATTCACTCCAAGCTCCCTCACTTCCTCTACACTTCTCAGTATTTTCCCATTAATCGTGTATTTCTTTGCCTTGCTTGACTTCCCCAAAGTCGGGCAGCACAGTGGCGCAGTGGTTAGCACCGCAGCCTCACAGCTCCAGTGACCCGGGTTCAATTCTGGGTACTGCCTGTGTGGAGTTTTCAAGTTCTCCCTGTGTCTGCGTGGGTTTCCTCCGGGTGCTCCGGTTTCCTCCCACAAGCCAAAAGACTTGCAGGTTGATAGGTAAATTGGCCATTATAAATTGCCCCTAGTATAGGTAGGTGGTAGGGAAATATAGGGACAGGTGGGGATGTGGTAGGAATATGGGATTAGTGTAGGATTAGTATAAATGGGTGGTTGATGGTCGGCACAGACTCGGTGGGCCGAAGGGCCTGTTTCAGTGCTGTATCTCTAAACTAAATGCATCACCTCACACTTCTCTGGGTTGAATTCCATTTTCCACTTTTCTGCCCATCTGACCAGACCATCAATACCTTCCTGAAGCTTACAGCTATCCTTCTTGCTATCTAACACGCAGCCAATCTTTGTGTTATCTGCAAACTTCTTGATCATGCCCCCTACATTTACATCCAAATTGTTAATATATACCAAAAAAAGTAGGGGCCCAGTGCTGAGCCCTGTGGAATGCCACTGGAAACAGCCCTCCAGTCGCAAAGACACCTGTCAACAATTACTTTTTGTTTCCTGTCAATTTTGTATCCACCTTGCTGCATTCTAGTCTGCCATGCGGGACCTTGTCAAAAGCCTTGGTCAAATCCAGGTAGACCATATCAACTGCACAACCCTCATCTATCTTCCTTGTTACTTCTACAAAAAATTTGATCAAATTGGTCAAACAAGATCTTCCCTTAACAAATCCATGCTGACTATCTTTGATTAACCTGTGTCTTTCTAAGTGACAGTTTATCCTATCTCTCAGAATAGATTCCAATAATTTGCACACTACTGACCTGTAATTATTCGATTTATCCCTCGCTCCCTTTTAAAACAGAGGTACAACGTTAGCAGTTCTCCAATCCTCTGGCACCACACCTGTATCCAGTGAGGACTGGAAAATGATGGTTAGATCTTCCACAATTTCCTCTTTTGCTTCTTTTAACAGCCTGGGCTGCCTTTCATCTGGCCCTGGTACTTTATCAAACTTTCAAACATCAACACAGGCCTGGAGTACTGGGGATCTGTCTCATTAAAATTACTGAGCCATTCACAGAGGATCAACCCAGTTCCAATCTTCCATCACCAAGGATGTTCTCAAAGGCGCCCTGCTGCCTACTTCCATACCCCTCCAAGGAAGATGGTCACTAGAGGGTCAGTAGACACCTGATGAAAGAGGTTTGAACCCTCATTAGACAATAGCAGGTGCCAGCACTACCTCTCAAGCAACATATATTAGCATAAAGCATGTGAGTGCATTAGTATTTTCCTCCTAACAATGAGAATGGGCACACCCTATTCCACACTGAATGAACATAAGGACATAATAAATAGGAGCAGGAGTAGGCCATTCAGCATTTCGAGCCTGCTCCGCCATTCAATGAGATCATGGCTGATCTTCAACATGATTTTCCTGCACTATCCCCATAACCCTTGATGTTTTTAATATGTAGAAATCTATCAATCTCAGTCTTGAACTCAATGACTGAGACTCCACTGCCCTCTTGGGCAGAGAATTCCAAAGATTCACCACCCTCTGAGTGAAAAAATTCTTCCTCATTTCAGTCCTAAATGGCCTACCACTTATTCTGAGACTGTCATCTGGTTCTGGACTCCCCAGGCAGGGTAAATATCCTTCCTGCATCAACCTTGTCAAGCCCTGTAAGAATTTTATATGTTTGAATGTGAATGAGATGTGTTACGACCAGGTGAGGAAGGGGTCTCAGGCCCCTCTCTCGCCACTTCTCTGGTTTGGCCATAACAGGGTTTATCTTTTTAAACACAGTGATTCTAGCTTACCACCTCAGTGAGCCCTTGCTCACTGTTCCTTGCATGTAATTACACATGAACCAGTCAGGCAGGTTTTCTTGAGTTGAAACAAGAAAGATGTAATTTTATTCACCTTATCACTCTAACTCGGTTAAAATTACTAAAATATGCGACGCATCCATGCTCACATGCAAACAAGAGACACGCAAACACAAATAGATACAGAGGGGAAGAAAGAGTCAGGATATTGAAGTAGAGTTGGTAATATATAGAATGCAAATGCTGGGTTGTAAAGTCCTTAATTGAAGTTAAAGTTTTGGAGTCCTTGCTGGGGCCACGTGCACAATTTCAGGCTTGCTTTTCTGGTTCCAGAAAGCCAAAGGGAGGTTTCAGTTGTCTTCTTGGTGGTCGCCTGTAAAATTCTGTAGTCTTGAGGCTTAGAAGCTGCCACCATAGTTTCCCTGGGACTTTGCTGGAGAAAGAGAGAGAGACAGACAGAGGGAGAGAGACATTTTTCTTCCAGTTCAGTTGTAGTCTCTTTACTTACTGAGGCCCAATTCAAAACCCTCAGTGTTATACCAGCAGGTGTGTCATGTGACAATCTCTTGGCTTGAAATAACAGTTCCTGGAGGGTTGTTTGAATTTCAGAGACTTTCAGACATACTTGGTGGGGGGGGTGGGGGGGGGGGGGTTTGGAGATTTGCTCTTACAAAGTCAAAGGGTATCAATGTCTTGATTACCACTATTGACAAAACCATTCTCATTAATTGAATCAGGGAGCACCCCTATTGTTCCAACTAGACTGGGGTAATTTACTTTTGTCTCCCAGCCAGCCTTTCTCTTCTCAAGATACAAATGTGCATGGCCATTTTTAGCTGTTCAGTTCTGCTTTTTAAAAAAAAGTTATTTGTAGTGTCCAGTAAAAATCTTCAAGCAGTGTTCCATATGACAAAAATAATAGCTCCAATTGGCATGTATGATTTCCGTCACAGATGTTTGAATGATGATTTGACCACTGTCATGGTCTTGCTTTTGGTTTTCTCCTTGGAAATATTGTGTGTGCCTTTAAGACTGCAAAAAGATCAGCGCACCTTTTAGACAGAAGGTTCCGGAGGTTCTGAGTTCCAGTTGCATTCTAGTTGCCAAGCAACCGTAGTAGCAGGAGAAAGAGGTCACATGATTCAATGTTGCAGTTTGACTTTTTAAACTAGCTGGTTGAGACTGGTTTTAAACAGAGAGAGTTTTGAGAATCGAACTAAAGGAAGAAAATGTGTTTTCTTTCTCAAAATTCTACAAAGCTTCAGGCAGAATTAATTCCATAAGAAAATAAGGAAAGCTTTTTTTCCCAACAAATTGTTGGTATGTGCTGTGTTTCTCACTTCAGGGACAGTTTAATGCTTCAACAGCCAAACTGCCAAATTGCTATCTTTGAGGGACCTTTTACCCCCCATCGGACCACTGTGAAGACTTCAAGTGACCTTTGACTGTTTCTACATTGGAAGACTCCATTCGTCAGGAACATAACTTGCAAAAGACTTTTTAAAATTTTTTATTCTCTATGGTTAGCTAATTAAAAACCAAACTGCTATTAGTTTTGTATGTATGTATGCGAATGTGGGAGTTAGATTTTTAAATAAGAAGTTCTAAGGTCTTTAGACCTAGGTTTATCTTCGTAGTTTTTAAGGTTTTAGTTTCTTTTAATAAATAGTTAATTTGTTGTTTCCTAAAGTTACCTGGTTTGGTCCGCTTCATTCAGGGGACACTAGAGTGTTCAATTTGGCTGCTTTTTTCTGATTTGGAAAGATTAAATAAATATGCTGCGACCTGTGGAGTGACGGGACTGAATTAACAGTACGTTGTTCCCACTGCAGTCATAACATATTTTAATTGGGGGCTTTGTCTGTGATCAAAATCATATTTAATTTGGTGGCTCATGTCTGGGATCACAATCAGACTAATTTGGAGGGCTTACATTTGGAATCATATTAATTGCTCATCTCTGGATAACACACAAATTGGGCTCTCACGTTTGGGATCATATCAATTTGAAACTCAATTGTTGGGATCCAAATCTAACACCTATAATGAAAAATAAAAGGAACCAGGATGCTTGTATAATAAGGTACGGTCTATACCATTGTAATGGGATTAGTGGTTGCAGCAGAGTTTTTGGGAAAACAGAATGTTTCCCTCAGTGACTTAATAACTAACTAAGAACATACAAAAAGAATTGGCAACAAAATTGGGGGTTTGAATTGAAATCAGGTTCCAAAAAAGAGATAATTGACATAATAGCCCAACATCTGGAATTAGAAAAAGAAGAAGAAGGAGAAGATGAGAGACAAGAAGGTAGTAAGTCAGAGAATGATGCAGTGGAATTGGCTAGGATTCAGTTAGAAATGAAAAAACTGGAGCTTCAACAGGAAACAAAAAAAGCAATAGCAATGAGAAAACTTGAATGGGAGGAAAGGCAGAAAGAGAGAGCAGTTTGGAGAGAAAATGAAAGAGAAAAGAGGGAATTTAAGTTAAAAGTGATGGAACCAAGACAAAGGGTTAGTCTTGAATCCAGGGAAAATTCAGATCAGGAAGAATCTGAGTTCCTCTCAGGACCCAGCGAAAAGCTGTTTAAATTTATGCAGGCTTAAGTTCGAGGAAAGGGACATAGAGGCATTTTTCATATCTTTTGAAAAAATAGCCATACAGATGAAATGGACAAAGGAAAGCTGGACACTGCTTATGCAAAGCAGGTTGGTAGGCAGAGCTCATGAAGTTTATGCCATGCTTCCTGAAGAGGCTTCTGCACAGGCGAACGAGAGAAATTGGAAGTGGGAAGCCAAATTGTTCCCAATCAAACAGAACAAATTTCAATGCAGGTTTTCTTGTGGTTGTGTGTGATTGAAAACTAACATGCCTGCAACTGAAAGTAGCAGCTCTCCAAGTCAGGGTGAAGTAACTTGGGATAGGTTAAAAGCACAACCAATGGAGGAGCTGAGAAAAATAGCTGAGCAGTGTGGGATTACTGCACGTGGCAAGGCTAGGAAGTCTGAACTCCTAAGGTTAGTGGCCAACCATTTTTCCCTTGAATCTGAAGAAGCAGAGGGAGTGTTAGCAGTAGACCGAGAGAGGGTACTGCTCGCAAAGATACAATTAGAACAAAGGAAACTTGAATTAGAAGACAGGGAAAGAGAGAGAGAGAGAGAGAAGTGAGGGAGAAAGAAAGAGACTTCCAAAAGGAATGTGAAGAAAATGAAAGGCAGGAGTGAGAGAGAGAAAGACAGGAGAAAGAGAGAGAGAAAGAATATTCCAGAAAGAATCCGAAGAGAGAGAGCTGAAGTGCTTGAGTTAACCAGGGGGTGACAGAGTAACCCTCGTGAAAGCATGGCCAATATGGAGGAGCATAGTTCAGGGCTGGGTACAAGATTGCTAAAACTCGCTCAATTAATTCCAAAATTCAATGAGGAAGATGTGGAAGAATTTTTCGTGTTTTTTGAAAAACAGGCAAGGTTGCTAAAATGGCCATCTGAGACCTGGTCTCTTTTAATGCAAAGGAAACTAACTGGAAAAGCCCATGAGGTTATTTCCTCATTGCCAGATGAAAGTTCATCAAATTATGAACTGACCAAAAATGCTATCCTCGGGGTATATGAATTAGTACCCGAAGCATATCGCCAAAAGTTTAGAACCCACAAAAAGCAAGCTGAACAAACTTATCTGGAGTTGGAAAGAGGTAAACAGAGGGCTTTTGACCAGTGGCTGAGGACTTTAAAAATACAGCTCAGCTATGAGACTCTCAGAATTTAAAAACTCTCTCCCCTTCTCAATAAAGACCCATGCAGAGGAGCAGCGGGTTCAGCGAGCCCGGCAAGTAGCCATTTGGGCCGATGAGTTTGCTTTAATTTATGTCAGTTTCCCAGGGGAGAACCTTTCCTAATCACCCCCACAAATCCGAAAAGGGCAATGGATTGGAAGGTGATACCTGACCAAACAGTCCTGAAAGAGAAAGGAAAGCAGGAGACAGAGGGGGCCCAACTCCAGCCAAAAAGGAAGGTGCTGTGAGCAAGAGTGAGACCTGGAGACCTGTGTGCTTCCATTGTAATAAAGCAGGGCATTTAAAAGCTGACTGCTGGAAACTAAAGGGAAAACCAGTAGGGTTAATCAGGGCACACTCGCTCAGTGCAGACAGGGCCCTGATGGAAAGCACAGCGCAAGCGGTGGCTTTAACTGCAGTAAGAGTGCAACCAAGGAAGCTTAGACGGCCAATGCAGGAAAAGTTAATAAGATTCCTGAAGGTTATCAGGGTTTTGTGTTTGAAGAGAAAGTAACCCCCTATCCCTCAAGTGAGGCAGGCAAGCCCACAGTAATTCTCAGGGCCACAGGGGCCACTAGATCCCTTTTACTGGGAAAAGGCCTGACCTTTCCCCCAAAGAATGCAGTGAACACCAAAATGGTGGTGAATGAACAAAGAACAAAGAACAAAGAAAATTACAGCACAGGAACAGGCCCTTCGGCCCTCCAAGCCTGCGCCGATCCAGAACCTCTATCTAAACATGACGCCTATTTTCTAAGGGTCTGTATCTCTTTACTTCCTGCCCATTCATGTATCTGTCCAGATACATCTTAAAAGACGCTATCGTGCCCGCGTCTACCACCTCCGCTGGCAACGCGTTCCAGGCACCCACCACCCTCTGCGTAAAGAACTTTCCACGCATATCCCCCCTAAACTTTTCCCCTTTCACTTTGAACTCGTGACCCCTAGTAATTGAATCCCCCACTCTGGGAAAAAGCTTCTTGCTATCCAACCTGTCTATACCTCTCATGATTTTGTACACCTCAATCAGGTCCCCCCTCAACCTCCGTCTTTCTAATGAAAATAATCCTAATCTACTCAACCTCTCTTCATAGCTAGCGCCCTCCATACTAGGCAACATCCTGGTGAACCTCCTCTGCACCCTCTCCAAAGCATCCACATCCTTTTGGTAATGTGGCGACCAGAACTGCACGCAGTATTCCAAATGTGGCCGAACCAAAGTCCTATACAACTGTAACATGACCTGCCAACTTTTGTACTCAATACCCCGTCTGATGAAGGAAAGCATGCCGTATGCCTTCTTGACCACTCTATTGACCTGCGTTGCCACCTTCAGGGAACAATGGACCTGAACACCCAAATCTCTCTGTACATCAATTTTCCCCAGGACTTTTCCATTTACTGTATAGTTCACTCTTGAATTGGATCTTCCAAAATGCATCACCTCGCATTTGCCCTGATTGAACTCCATCTGCCATTTCTCTGCCCAACTCTCCAGTCTATCTATATTCTGCTGTATTCTCTGACAGTCCCCTTCACTATCTGCTACTCCACCAATCTTAGTGTCGTCTGCAAACTTGCTAATCAGACCACCTATACTTTCCTCCAAATCATTTATGTATATCACAAACAACAGTGGTCCCAGCACGGATCCCTGTGGAACACCACTGGTCACACGTCTCCATTTTGAGAAACTCCCTTCCACTGCTACTCTCTGTCTCCTGTTGCCCAGCCATTTCTTTATCCATCCAGCAAGTACACCTTGGACCCCATGCGCCTTCACTTTCTCCATCAGCCTACCATGGGGAACCTTATCAAACGCCTTACTGAAGTCCATGTATATGACATCTACAGCCCTTCCCTCATCAATCAACTTTGTCACTTCCTCAAAGAATTCTATTAAGTTGGTAAGACATGACCTTCCCTGCACAAAACCATGTTGCCTATCACTGATAAGCCCATTTTCTTCCAAATGGGAATAGATCCTATCCCTCAGTAACTTCTCCAGCAGCTTCCCTACCACTGACGTCAGGCTCACCGGTCTATAATTACCTGGATTATCCCTGCTACCCTTCTTAAATAAGGGGACAACATTAGCAATTCTCCAGTCCTCCGGGACCTCACCCGTGTTTAAGGATGCTGCAAAGATATCTGTTAAGGCCCCAGCTATTTCCTCTCTCGCTTCCCACAGTAACCTGGGATAGATCCCATCCGGACCTGGGGACTTGTCCACCTTAATGCCTTTTAGAATACCCAACACTTCCTCCCTCCTTATGCCAACTTGACCTAGAGTAATCAAACATCTGTTCCTAACCTCAACATCCTTCATGTCCCTCTCCTCAGTGAATACCGATGCAAAGTACTCGTTTAGAATCTCACCCATTTTCTCTGACTCCACGCATAACTTTCCTCCTTTGTCCTTGAGTGGGCCAATCCTTTCTCTAGTTACCCTCTTGCTCCTTATATATGAATAAAAGGCTTTGGGATTTTCCTTAACCCTGTTTACTAAAGATATTTCATGACCCCTTTTAGCCCTCTTAATTCCTCGTTTCAGATTGGTCCTACATTCCCGATATTCTTTCAAAGCTTCGTCTTTCTTCAGCCACCTAGACCTTATGTATGCTTCCTTTTTCCTCTTAGCTAGTCTCACAATTTCACCTGTCATCCATGGTTCCCTAATCTTGCCATTTCTATCCCTCATTTTCACAGGAACATGTCTCTCCTGCACGCCAATCAACCTCTCTTTAAAAGCCTCCCACATATCACATATGGATTTACCTTCAAACAGCTGCTCCCAATCTACATTCCCCAGCTCCTGCCGAATTTTGGTACAGTTGGCCTTCCCCCAATTTAGCACTCTTCCTTTAGGACCACTCTCGTCTTTGTCCATGAGTATTTTAAAGCTTACGGAATTGTAATCACTATTCCCAAAGTAGTCCCCTACTGAAACTTCAACCACCTGGCCTGGCTCCTTCCCCAACACCAGGTCCAGTATGGCCCCTTCCCGAGTTGGACTATTTACATACTGCTCTAGAAAACCCTCCTGGATGTTCCTGACAAATTCTGCTCCATCTAGACCTCGAACACTAAGTGAATCCCAGTCAATGTTGGGAAAATTAAAATCTCCTATCACCACCACCCTGTTGCTCCTACATCTTTCCATAATCTGTTTATATATTTGTACCTCTATCTCACGCTCACTGTTGGGAGGCCTGTAGTACAGCCCCAACATTGTTACCGCACCCTTCCTATTTCTGAGTTCTGCCCATATTGCCTCACTGCTCGAGTCCTCCATAGTGCCCTCCTTCAGCACAGCTGTGATATCCTCTTTGACCAGTAATGCAACTCCTCCACCCCTTTTACCTCCCTCTCTATCCCGCCTGAAGCATCGATATCCTGGGATATTTAGTTGCCAATCATGCCCTTCCCTCAACCAAGTCTCAGTAATAGCAATATCATCATACTCCCAGGTACTAATCCAAGCCCTAAGTTCATCTGCCTTACCTACTACACTTCTTGCATTAAAACAAATGCACCTCAGACCACCACTCCCTTTGCGTTCATCATCTGCTCCCTGCCTACCCTTCCCCTTAGTCACGCTGACTTCATTATCTAGTTCCTTACAGGCTTTCGTTACTACCTCCTTACTGTCCACTGACCTCCTCATTTGGTTCCCATCCCCCTGCCACATTAATTTAAACCCTCCCCAACAGCGTTAGCAAAAGCACTCGCAAGGACATTGGTTCCAGTCCAGCCCAGGTGTAGACCGTCCAATTTGTAATAGTCCCACCTCCCCCAGAACCGGTCCCAATGTCCCAAAAATCTGAACCCCTCCTTCCTGCACCATCTCTCAAGCCACGCATTCATCCTGACTATTCTTTCATTTCTACTCTGACTATCACGTGGCACTGGTAGCAATCCTGAGATTACTACCTCTGAGGTCCTACTTTTTAACTTGGCTCCTAACTCCCTAAGTTCTGCTTGTAGGACCTCATCCCGCTTTTTACCTATATCATTGGTGCCTATGTGCACAATGACAACTGGCTGTTCACCCTCCCCTTTCAGAATGTTCTGCAGCCGATCTGAGACATCCCTGACCCGTGCACCTGGGAGGCAACATACCGGGAGTCTCGTTTTCAACCACAGAACCGCCTACCTACTCCCCTTACAATCGAATCCCCGATGACTATAGCCCTTCCACTCTTTTTCCCGCCCTTCCGAACAGCAGAGCCAGCCACGGTGCCATGAACCTGGCTACTGCTGCCTTCCCCTGGTGAGCCATCTCCCTCAACAGAATCCAAAATGGTATACTTGTTTTGGAGGGAGATGACCGCAGGGGACTCCTGCGCTGCCTTCCTGCTCTTTCTCTGCCTTTTGGTCACCCATTCCCTTTCTCCCTCAGCAATCCTAATCTGCGGTGTGACCAATTCGCTAAACGTGCTATCCACGACCTCCTCAGCATCACGAATGCTCCAAAGTGAGTCCATCCGCAGCTCCAGAGCCATCATGCGGTCTATGGTATTGGAGGGCGGTGTATGTTTGTAACTGTACACCGGGTGCACCTGGAGTGCGACCTAGTTTTGGGACCGGTGACTGTAGGGATTGTCCCTAGTTTCCCTGTGGACGGGGTTGACCTGCTCCTAGGTAATGATCTGGCAGGGGTGAAGCTCGTAGCTCCCCCAGGAGGCCAGAGAGACAGGGCAGTGGCAGGAGATGGTCCCCTGCAGTTTCCCTGACTGTGTAATGGATCCAGTCATGATGAAACCAGCTCCCCCAGAGGAGACTGCATTGGCACTGCAGGTAGATGACCATGAGGTCTGCCTGTCCGAGACTTTCTTTGGAAAGTTAGGAGACCCAAGGAATTAATTAAATGGATTTTCCCTAGCTGAGGCTCAGCGAGCCGACCCAGTATTGCAAGAGTTAGCACAGGCTGCCTAGTCTGAAAGTGAAGCAGAGAGAACCCCTGACTGCTACTATTTAAAGAATGAGGTACTTATGAGGAAATGGAGTTCTCCTCACAGACCTGAGGGCAAGGAGTGGACCGTAGTTCACCAGTTAGTGGTGCCACAGAGGTACTGGGGAGAAATATTAAGAAGGGCCCATGAGACTACAATGGCTGTACATGCCGGTGTACAAAAGACCGAAACCCATTATAGACAGTAGTTTGGCGCCAAAACTATACAAAGATGTGGTGGACAGTTGCTGCATGTGTCAGGTTGAGGGGAAACCCCAACCTACAGTGAAACCTGCACTCCTAAGTCCTGTACCGGTGTTAGGAGGACCCTCCAGCAGAGGGCTGGTGAACTGTAAGGGACCCCCGCCGAGAACAAAAGGGGACAGGCAGGCACACGGCTGGCAAAAGTTTAGAAAGAGAAGAGGAAAAAGTGACCAGGAGGGCAGGTTAAAGGAGGTCCGGGAAGAATCCCTGATGAAAACCCTCACTGTCTGGTCAGCCAACCCCGAGAAATTTGAAAAGTTAGACCCCACATCCTCCTAGGTAAATGCAGACTCTAGAAGCACCCTACTAGAGTTGCATTTACAGAAACCTGCAGAGACAAAAAAAATACCTCTAGGGGGCAGAGAAACTGGGATGGTAATGCTCCACCTTTTTGAAATGCCACAGGCGAATGCAGTCAAGTCTGCACAAATACCTATAGATAGGAGTGTCCCAGAGAACAAAGGGGAGAGTGACAAAGACTCCTCCCCCACCCATCCCCTGAAGTCAAAAGTCTTTCATGACTCAGAGATTTCAGGATAGATCCGCCTACTACCAACTCTCCTGAGAAAAAAGGAGGAAGTTAAGACAGTCCTGGCACCCAAAAAGACCATTTTTAATAGGCTTGGTGAATATATTGGTGAATAGATTGGTGAATGAATGGAAATGAATGAGAGAAATGCATGGCTTTTCTTTCTGTATCTTATATTTCTCTCAAACCCTCTAACCCTCTAATGAAATACGTTGTTTTCCCTCAAATCACATTTCATTTCCCTGGGTGTGGAGGTGTCAGGCAACCACCACCACCCCCCCCCCTCCCCCCCACCATCTGCCAAGACTGAGGCACACATGATTTCGCCACATGAACATTAAAACTTAAAATTGCAAACCCCTGACTGGAAAGACATTTGCATAGTAACAGACAGTGTTGGAACCACGGGACCCAGTCTTTTGCTTCACCAATACACAGAAGAAGTGGTCAGACCAGTTTTGGTCACTTTACTGACTGACTGTTGGATTTTTTTGAATTTGAACTTCCAACAGGAAAGAAATCATAAAGCACTTTTCTCCTGGACTGAGAAGATCTCTCTCCCGTCTGCTCTCGTCTCGCTCTTGCCAGCTTTGGAAACCATTGAAGACATATGAAGCCCAAGCGAGAAAAGTCTCCTACAGATAAGAAGGTTTAAGAAGAAAACTGGGCCCCAATAAAAAGTAAGAGCTGTCTACAATCAAGGACTCTACAACAAGCTGGAGGCACAGAAACAGTAACAAGGAATAACCTTTTCGAGACTGCCTCAAACCTCTCCATTTTATTTTTCTTCTGCTCTTTTCTGTCCATATTTGCATGTGTGTATCACATGTGCATGCTAGCGTGGGCGCGTCGCATATCCATAGGCATTAACCGTATTAGAGTTTAAGTTTAAGGTTTTATGAATTTCACTGTTGAAGACTTAGTTTATTAATAAATAGTTAATTTTGTTGTTTAAAGATATCTGGTTTGGTGTGGTTTATTCTGGGGGATAAATAAAGTGTTTAATTTGGCTATTCTTCTGGTAGATGGGCAGCCTTATTTGATATGCTATGACCTGTGGAGTAGTGGGACTGGATTAACAGTGCATTACTCCCACTTTGGTTGTAACATTGTGTACAAGGATTACTTGCAAGCTCTGCTTAATCTAGGTACCCTTGTGAGTGTTTTTGGCCACAGTCATTCAGATGAAAATGTCGATTAGGATATCAAAATAATATCATTATAAAAGAAAGCCAAGTTGTGAAGTTCATGACCAGAATTTTACCCTTGATAGCGGGAGCCGTACACCAACCGAAAAGTTGGTGGCAATCCCACCTCCACCTGGCTTGGGGATCCAGACCATATTTTACGGTTCCCAGGCCTTTAATTGGTCTGAGGTGGGACTCCCATCTCATTGAGGCACGAAATCCCGCCTAATGGAGCTGCTGGCCAATCAGCGGGCTGGCAGCTCTCTGTCCCAGCAGCGCCACTGGGAGAGGTTGCCACTGCTGGGACTGCAACCCATCTGATGACAGAAGATGTCGGGGCCTTGCCGGGGGCAATCGGTCGGGCCCCGGTGAGGCAAGGGTGGTCAATTGGGGGGAAGGGAAAGCGTGTTGGGCATTGGGGGTGGTTGGGGCATCAGAGGCAGTCCTCCATCGAGCACAGGGTGCCTGATCAGGAGGGCTCCCCCCTTCAAGGCCATCAGAAAGCCACCTACCTTTAACAGGCGGTTTTTCTCGGGCCTGGGCCACCCGTCAGCCAAGGGTAAAATCCCTGTGGCGGCGGGCGGAGGCCCTTAAGTTGCCAGTTAACTGGCCACTTAAGGTCCTTGATTGGCTTCGGGCAGGCAGGCCATTTCTGGCCTCCACCGCCCTGTGTAAAATGGCAGCGGAGGCGGGTGCGAGTCAGGAAGGGCCCCCGAGCCTCCTGCTCCATTTCCCGCCCTCACCCCCACCACCATCCCACTCTTTAGGGAAGGGCGTAAAATTCCGGCTAAGTATTTAATCCGTTGCTCATTTTTATCTGATGAATTATACCGATTTTTCACAACTTTTCCCAATTTATAACATCAATGCTCTGTGCCCTTCTTTTGAAAATTTTTGAGTTGCAATTCCATCTTTTCCTTTTGAGAATGATGAACAGGTTCCAGAAAATGATTCAGCAAGTTTATTCAGTATGAGTAGCTGAGCCATAGAGACTGAGAAGGACTCCGTTTGATCCCTGCTCTGCTCTCAGTCAGCACAATGGTAGGCATATTACAATTGGCCTCAAAAACCCTGAGTTAGACAGATGAAAAGCCTTCAGGTTTCCCCTCTTCACTGTAGTTGTCAGGAGAGTCCAGTATTGGATGTATGGTGATGCCCCAATAGTTGAATAGTCTATCTTCATCCATTATGAAGGCTCACAGGTGAAAATCTGGAGGAAAAAGTGATGGACAGTTATCATGAGGTAAAATCTGCCTTAAGTGCTTGTGTAAAGACTGTAACTATAACATGCAGATATAAGTAAAATGATTATGTTATCCTGCAAGTGGGGCAGAGGATAGGAGTTTGGCTGCTTCATGGAAATATTTTGAGATAAAATTTAACAGAACCCTTAGCCAGAAGAAAGCATGACAACAATTCAGGAAACTTAAATAAGCTTAACTATTTAAAATTAAGAATTTATAATACTTAAAATGTATTACAGAAAAATATACTTGACATCAGTCATGTGCACACTCTTCAAAGACTTTGTGTCCACTTTTCATTGAAATATAAGAGCTTCAGTAAGATATAATGGATGACATGTTTAATGGACCTAACACCATATTAGGGCCCAAGAACATTTCTGAAATGATAGAACTTTAACCCATTTGAATTGCCAAAACCAAGAATGTAATATTTGCTCATAATTGCTGCTTTAAACAGAAAGGAAAACCTTCAATTTTGAAACTGCTTTTAGCCTGCTGTTAATATTAATTAAAACTGATGGGCTTCTATCAACCACTACCTCTGATGATTTGAGAAATCCTTTGGAGATATGCCTAGTTTGGGAATCACCATTTGTTTAGCTTGAGAGACACAGCAACTGGCAAAATACATTCCAGGAACAATTTATTAACTTGGTCAAACAAATAACCTCATCAAGAGTTAGAGGTGCACAACTCTGCACTATTACCATTAATTCGCCTGTTCTTTTTATGGATTGCTTCTCCCGATTTCTTACCTGATGAATGGATGTAGTGAATCCTAACAGATTGTTCATTTTAATGTAATAAAGATGATTATGCTACTTCTTGTAAAGGATCTTTCAAAATCATTAGCGACTTAACACTTTGCAGTGTGTGGCATGAAGGTTTTTTCATTATTTACCATCCACAAAATTATTGTAAGCACAGTTCCTCTGAAATTGTTGTAAATTTTCTTTATTGAAAATCTGAATCTTGTGTAAACACTCCTGTACAATAAGTAACAAGAGTTCTTACGGCCTTATGCCTATTTCTTTCAAGGCAGGTCTCTTCATCAATGTAATAAAAGCAAAATACTGCAGATGCTTGAAATCTGCAACAAAAGCAAAAAGTGCTGGAAATACTCAGCAGGTCTGGCAGCATCAATGTATTTGGGTTGAGTGCAAAATACAGTTTATGAAAATCCGGAAACACAGGATATCAATTTGTACAGCCAGGTCACATGCTAGACTGGAATCCAACTTTCCAATGCACATAATTAGATATGTTTCAGCAGGCTGCAGTGGAGAAAATACAGTGGAGAAAAGCAAATTGATTCACATAAATGCTCCTAATTCATGCACCATAATATCTGAATTCACTCGCAGGCATGCTGCTTATTACATAAATTCATAACATAGAACTTATCAGTATGCATCTTCGTGCTTGTCTCAAACCTCAACTAATATTCTCATAGAATCTGGTAATAATGAGAGAGAGAGAGGGAGGACAACTCAGGAATGAGGTAGTCCTGACAATTGTCAATCAAACTATCAAGGTGGCTCCTGTAAAAACCATTTCCATCCCCTTAGCCTCTTCTCCAACAATCCATGACTACGGTAATGGATAAAGGCATTAGTCTCCTTTGCTGATTAAAGTATTCAGACAATTTCTCTGCCATTTTGACATATTCTTTCTTAAAATTTAAAAGCTTAACTGTTTATCTCATTACAATCGTACAAAATTTGAAAACAAACATTGGCTGAAAACAAGTCTACCTTAGTACAGAATGTGCTTGCTTCTCGACTTTTGATTGCTCAATATGTTATTTGATGCTATGACAATTAAATTACAGGCACAGGAAGGCACCATTAAAAATTATAACCATTTTGACAGCTTTGCACCTCAGTGTTACAAGCACCAGAAAGTTCAGCGTGTGCATTCAGAATTAATTAATGTACATGTAAGAAATAAAGACAAGTTAGTACTTAAGTAAATATTTCTGATTAGTCATGACTGCCTGAAAATCATGCGAGTTTTATAAAGGCTGACCGATTGTCTACTGTCTAGGTGGTGAAGGCAAAAATCTATCCTAATATTTCTTATGGTATTTTGTGCTCACTTAATGACTGTTTATAGAATAAGATTTTAACTCCTTCATAGCTGCAATTAAAGCATATATTTTTATGTAAGGACTCTTAAGAGAAATTCATGAGAAGTTAATGTTCACCACAACAGCTTATAACAGCATACAATGCATAAATAAACTAATCAATGGAATATGCCAGAAGGTTGTGATATTGCAGGTACATTTTTCACTGATTTAATCTGAAATGTTTCTACTGGACGGTATGTAAGAGTTGGAGGTCTGTGTTATCTCTATTTTCCACCTAATGGGAATTGAAACAATGTTAAAACATTTTCAGTGATCCAGTGGCCGTACACTGATACAGAGACAAACACTCGTATACCCTCTCTAATCTTCTAGTTTTCTCTCCTGAAAGTGCTGAATCTTGTTAGGATACAATTCCTATCACACAGGCAACCCTCCAGTACCTTGCTTGAGTGGCCTTCCTTCACATGTCAGCTTGACAATGTAAGGCATAACAAATGTGTGCCGTTCTGCTTGCATGCACTTCCCAGTAGCAGTCAGTGCAGCGGGAGCCCTGGCTTATTTTTCTTTTCCCTTCCTAGCCTAAATTCAACATCCCTATCACCAAACTAGCTGAGATCATGCATGTACTGTTTTATAGAATAAGATTTATACACCGCTTTGTTATGTGAAAATCTGAGATCAATTTGGTGATTTCACAGAATACATGCAAGAACAAATTACAGGTAATAACTATATTTTTGTCTGTAACTTGGCAAATGCAATTGAAATGTCTGCCAACACTTAATTGTCCCCACCCTCCTATCACTCTCTTCTTTTTCCAGTGGTATTTTAATCTGGATTTACAGCAGGGTGTGTAAGGATTTAATAAGACATCTACTTGCCATAACTGGTCTGTCAGAAATTTTGTGATTGCCATGATTGCATAAGCTCTTAATTATACCCTTCTATACAATGCAATACAAAAAAAAACAACTGCATTATATGTGAAATAACAAAATTTGTACTTAATCACTGCTGTTAGAATGGTAGTAATTTACATTGAAAGAATGGCGCTGCTAACTGCAAAGAGGGCATGTCAAGCTGAAGCATGGTAATTTTATTTTGAGGCAGATATGAAGCTCAGTAGTCCTTGTTTTTATGAAGAAGAAATAATTGTCAATATATATGAAGTGCCAACTGTCACGAATCATGAGCAAGTAGGCATTGTTGAACTTTCACTTGAATCCACAGTCCAACATTCCACTGATCAGAGGACCTGAACATTAGCCAGAGCAGAGCCTGAAATCTCAAACAGTAGTTTGTCAGCAGTGATGTGAGATTTTGGTAGCAGGTATAATTTATTACCTTCAGTTATTTATATGAGGTCACTCTTATTTTCCCCATAACTATGAACCATTGAAGTTTACAGACAGAGGAAGCCATCTGGCTTTTTGCTGGAGCAATCCAAAACTAATCCCAATGCTTCACACTCTCCCCATAGCCTTGTATCTTCCTCTGCTTCAGATACTTATCCGATTTTCCCTTGAAAAGATACAATGGCCTCTGTCTCAATCATTCATTGTGGCAAAGCATTTCGTGCTCCCACAACCCTTGTATAAAGACACTTCTCCGAACCTCAATCTCTTAGTGGTCATTTTAAATTAATGATCTTCATCTCTGAATCTCCATGTTGCTACTTTCCAGCTGCAAACTATGTAAGATTTTGTGTTCATTAAATTAGATCAAGATGCAAACTGTAGAAGCTTTCTAAAACTGAAAATCAAAGACTTAATCTGTTATCACTTTCACATGGGTGCAAAGCAGCTTTGGATGCACATTGTCATAAAGGTGGAAGTATAAAAGGTGGTGATCTAATGCCCGTGCACACTAAAATCAAGAGGTGTGTGAGACTGACTCTCTTAGGTAGTCTTGGCATGGCTTTCACTGGGCGAGTGGAAATGCAAATCAGAACATTTAATTATCTGAAGTTCATAGTGAAATGTAATGAATAATTTGTTGTGTAATTTCTTGCATCCTTTAACTGCATTTGAAAATTAAAGACAAAACTGTTTTCATACAGTTACTATTTTTAACCTGTACGTTGGTCAATTGTTAAAGTGATTGAAATTTAAGTGTGTCTAATAGGTGAGGCCCAGGATTAAACTTGTGAATGTTTGGATTGGAAGTCTAATACTTTACCACTGCAGATATTGGGCGAGAATCATCAGTTATAATCAGATTGTAAAGAGTGCTTTTAACAATGTAAAATGCTTAGTTTCCTCATGGTATCATGTCCTTTAAAAAAGACTTAATGAAAACAATTCAAATGTATAAAATAGCAATTTCCGCAATCGTCTGTTCCTGTTCAAAAATCCTATCAAACTACCAAGCCAAAAATAATACATTTGCAGAACAGTTGGGTTGAATGGCCTGTATCTGTGCTTTGAATTTGATGTCATTCTATGCAATTCTGTGTTGTCATTAATGACTTGAGGATATCATCTTGAGTGGGAATGTTAAGGAACTTTTGATGGTAAACATGTTTGCTGCAGAGCCATAACAATATTTTCTTCATGATAGATTGATTGTCACTGATGATAAAACTAAGGCAACAGATCAGAGTAAAGTTTCAATCATTGTTTGAAGCAGCTTCTATGCTATTGCTATATAGAATGGAGATTCCAGGTATTTAATAAGCATGCAGGAGATGCTGGTAAGGGCACCTCTAGTGAGACTGAATTGCCACACACCTTGCTGCTCAGACAAGGCCTTATCATTTGTTCTTAGCTTTATATCTTTTGTAAAAGATTCATTCTTATGCTCTTTGATTCTATTATTCTTGCTGTTGCTTTGATGTATAACATGAGTGACCAAAATGAAGAGTTAACTCGTAAAAGACATTTCCAAACTCACAGATATAGAAAAGCCATTGAGTGTCTGGACAATGGTATTTAACCCTACTTTATTTGCAATGAAAATGACACATGGGGCTTGAGATCTTTTAATATGCAAGTTACTCTCTCAATTTAATTAGGTCAATTCCCTAACAATTTCCTTAATTGGTGCTTATGTCAATGCCTGTTTTGCCAATTAAAGCCCATGCAAATCTCACATGGACGATATTGAATAGTAGAAATGAACATGGTAACACGTTGGAATTAGCAGCTAATGGGCTGAATTTTATTGAGGTTCCGATGTTGGGATCCGTGGCGGGGGGAAGATCATACTGGCAGCGGCCCGCCACGGAGCCTGGTGCCAGATGTGCTGGGCCTGATCTTCCTGGTGGTAGCAAGGCTCTGTGGCAGTGCCCCCTCCCGCCGCTGGGCGACAGGACCAGACTTTGAATATGTAAATAAAGTAAATAAATATATTTAAATAAAATTGACAGTGGTCTTACTGGCTGCTCGGGATCTTCCACATGGCGGCTAGCTTTTATGTGTCTTCACTTTCCTGCCCACTGAAAGCTGGTGCCACCAAGGTGGGGAAGAGGCGTACTTAGGATTTTTAGTGTAGTGGGGTGAGGGGGGACCAATCAGCATGTGTATTGTAGGGGAGGGGGGAAGGGATGAGCTCTGCACTTTGAATGATTATGGGGAGGGGGGAAAGGTCAAATCTTCCATGTAAGTGTTTTGGGGTGGGGGCGCGGGAGAAGAGGGCAACAATTATATGTAAATGTTATTTGGGGGGGAGGGGTGATTTTTTTTTGCAGTGCACTGTGGGAGGGGGTATGGGTGTAAATATTTAAACAGCGGCAGGTCTGGCTGTCCTTTAAAAATGGCACCAGCGCCTGCGCAAAGGCAGCTGATGCCGTTTCCGGCATCGCAGAGCCCGCCCCCACCATGTGATTGGGGATTGGGGGGGGCGGGGCGGGGGGAGCAGCCCGACTGGCGTATTATCCTGAGCTGCCCGAGCCACCATTTCTTTCTGCCCGCTGCTGCTCCCGGTGGTGGGAACATTAAATCCAGCCCAATGTGTGTTAATATTACAGCACATAGGATGATCCAATCACAGAATGATTCAGGAAGTTTGTAGTCAACATAAGCTTATTTTAGCTCTTTTGACTTGAGGGGTTGGGGTTGAGATTCTCTACTTCTGTGCTCTCCGCTCTGTACTTTCCTGTCCATTCAAATGAGTGTTGGGAAAAATCACATGCTGGGGAGTGCACACAGCAGTAAACCCCACCTAATATGTTTTTAAAGATCTACTACACCAAGTTCTTTATATTTACCATTGGGACCAGCGATAATGTCAAAATCCTTCATTTTAGATGTTACTCCATTCTGCACATCAATTTCAAGAGAAGACCCCCTGCAATAACAATAACTTACATTAATGTCAGATCTTTAACATAGAAAAACATCCCAAGCAAATTCAAGGAGGGCCACATGGAATGCTGCCCCGGACCCACAATAATTGCTTAATTTAAAAAAAAAACTTTTTGGAATGGCTTGTTGTAGTTCTTTAAGGTTTCCTTTAAGTACACTTTGGGTACACTGTTCTACACAAGACATGTTCTATCCATTGGTACTTCAAAATTGCATTGGGGTCCTATTGAAATTATAGGCTTTATGAGGCTCCTGCCTGTTTCTAATAGGCAGCTGGGCTGCCCATTCCAAGGCCTCCAGAAAAATGGTGATGATCTGGGCATTAGTGGGAATAGGGCAGTAAATGCCGAGTTGCTATTTACATTGTGTAAACTGCTTTGTTTCTGCCTGGGGGGGCCAGGAGAATAAGAATGAATATTGTCCCCATTGGGAAGGTAGCCAAAAACTTGGTCAATGAAGTATGGCTTAAAGAAGTTTTTGAAGTATAGCAAGGTGGAGAGTTGGAGATGTTTAAGGATGGAATATGGTGGTTAGCAAGCTTAAGGCATGGCTGTTAATGGTTGGGTGAAGAGAACGGGATAGACAAGTGTCAGAGGAGTGTGTTTGGTCGAAGAGGTTGATGTAGAGTTGGAGGAGGTATGGGGAAAAGGTGGGCAATGAACATAGAAACATAGAAATGAGAATTTTAAATTTGAGGCATTGGGAGATCAAAAGCTAATGTTAGGGACACAGGAACATAGGAGCAGGAGTAGACCATTCAGCCTGTTGAGCCTGCTCTGCCATTCAATTAATTCATGGCTGATGATCTACCTCAATGCCACTTTCCTGCACTTATCCCCATATCCCTTGATGTCATTGGTATCCAGATATCAATCGATTTCTGCTTTGAACATGCTCAATGATTGAGCTTCCACAGTCCTCTGGGGTAACGAATTCCAAAGATTCACCACCCTCTGAGTGAAGAAATTCCTCCTCATCTCAGTCTTAAATCCTACCCCTTATTCTGAGACTATGTCCCCTGCTTCTAGACTCACCAGCCAGGTGAAATATCATATCTACATCCACCCTGTCACACCCTGTAAGAATTTTGTATGTTTTGATGAGATCACCTCTCATTCTTCGAAACTCTAGAGAATACAGGCCCAGTTTCCTCAATCTCTCCTCATAAAGCAATTGCACCATCCCAGGGATTAGTCTGGTGAGCTCTGTTGCACTCCCTCTATGGCAAGTATAACCTTCCTTAGATAAGGAGATCAAAATTGTACACAATAGTCCAGGTGGGGTCTCACCAAGGCTCTTGTTGGTCAACAAGGACAGGGATGATGAGTGAGTGGGACTTGATGTGGGATAAAATACAGGTGGAGTTGTGAAAAACTGAAGTTTATGGAAGAGGGGGTGGTTGAGAAACTGGCTTTCGAATTGTTATGTCTGGAGCTGACAAAGACAATGACAGATTGCTTGAGTAGAGGCAGATGCTGATGATATGCAAGTGGAAGTAAGACTTCTTTGTGATGGAGAAGATGTCAGGTCAGAAGATCAGTTCAAGTAGGATACTGAGGTTGCGAACAGTCTTGTTTGGCCTGGTGTAATGGCTTAGGTGGGAAATTGAATCATTAACAAGGACATTGTAAATGTGGCAGGAATTGAAGATAGTAATTTCAGTCTTCAATTGAAGCATTAAAAAGGAAATTAGACTGTTATATGAGAAGGAAGAATGTGCAAGGTTACGGGGAGAAGACGGGGGAATCGAACTGAGTGAATTGCTCTTTCGGAGAGCAGGTGCATACACAATGGGCCAAATGGCCTCCTTCAGCACTGTAACAATTCTGCGTTTCTGTGATTCTTCCCAATATCCTGCTAGGGGAAATTGCAGGCACTTCCAAGAGAGGTGGTAGAGAGGTAGGAGTGAATGTCACCATTGCCTATGTGGAAGCTAACCCTATTCCTGCAGATGAAATCACCAAGGGACAAACATGTAGATGAGGAAGAGAGGGGGACTAAGGGCAAATCCTTAGGGAACAGGCATTGGGGCTGAAAGGGATTTTCTATTGCTGGAGATTCTCCTGTTATGATCAGATTCAAGTGAGGTCAGTCCCTCTACTGAACGATGGAGGAAGGTGTTGGAGGTTAACTGTCAAAGGTTGCAAAGAGGTATACGAGGACGAGCAGGGAAAATGTACCATGGTCATGGTCACAGATTTTGTTTGTGATTTTTGTTAAGGCTTTTTTGATGTTGTGGGAGGGGTGGAAACTTGATTAGAGAGATTCAAACAGGAAGTTGCAGGAGAGATAAGCAGATTTGGAAGGTGACAATTTGATCTAAGACTTTGGAGGGAAAAAAGAGGTTGGTGGCCGGGTGACCATTTGCAAGGATAGCAACACATAAGGGGCGATTTTAACCCAGTCTGCCTGACAGAAACCTGATAGGTGGGTAGTTAAAATCTCCTGTGGGACTCACCTCCTGCTCTCTCTTTGCAGGCATTTCTTTTAACCTGTTCTCCTGCGCTGGTGAGGAGGACAGCTGTTGGAAACCAGCAGGGCCCATTTTTAAATATCAGACTCTAGTGATGTATTTGGGGTCTGACTGGAGTCTGGGGCCTGAGCAGGGAAGCAGAAGTGCTTCTATGAACCCCACAAAGAAAGTTTAGACATTCCTGCCCAGGCTCCTCCCAATCATGCTGCCATCCTCTCCCTGAGACTTACCTGAATGCCAGGGAGCACTCCTCTGGCCTCCTGCTGCTTAACATTATGCTCCTGCTGGTTTTGGGCAGGCAACTGATCAGGAGCATGAAATTGAGGCCCGGGAATTAAAATCTCATGGGCCTCACTGCTGAGGTTAGAATGGTTTGCTGGCCCTCCTTGCCCAATTCCTGCCTTGAGTTAAAATTGGAGTCATAATTTGTATTGATACTGGCCTGCCTTATATCATAGATTTGATAAGGAGTTCACACAGTTGAGAAGATTGTAGAGATTTTAATTCATTTAGACTATGTCCTGTATCATCTAACATTTAGCATGGGAAAGCCATTGGGAACATATACAAATATTTAGTGACTTAAAGATTGCATCAATTCATTTGAACCAATTTATAGGTGTATCTGCATCCAATACCAAACAACTCATCATATAGTCATTGTGGAATCAAGCTAAACAAACTTTTCAGTGCTCTGTTTTTAACATTCAGTTCATTGTTACAAAGGATTTACTTGATTTGATCCCACATGCATTATAAAATGTGGTAATTGAAGATGTTTGTCCCCTACTAATTACCTTGTTCATTTTCAAAAGAGGCCTATTTTCACATTGGGTTTTTGTTTGACTTGAGCTAAACTATCTAATCCCCCTTTGCTTTCAAAAGCAGTGAGATATTGGTCTTATCCATCAGCTTCTCACAGTGAAAAGAGCCAGCTGTGCCAGAGCCTGACAAACACTATTGTCCTGCATGCTTGATGTTTCGTTCTCACTGGAGCAGAACATCTGAAAACTACTTTATAATTTGTCAGTTATGACTTTGTTGAAGTTAGTTACACGTTTGAAATTCTTTTGTGTTTGTTCTGAGTTGTTGAATGTATCAAATTTTCACAAGGGGATATTTCATTCAATGACCCTAATAAAGTTAATTCTGGATTGAAAATCAAATAAACCAACACAACAACAACAACAGCTTGCATTTATATAGTGCCTTAAATGTAGTAAAACATCCCAAGGCACTTCACAGGAGTATTATCAGCAAAATTTGAAACTAAGCCACTTAAAAGAGATATAAGGACAAAAACTTGCTCAAAGAGTTGGGTTTTAGGGAGAGTGTTAAAGGTGGAGAGAGAGAGAGAGAGAGAGAGAGGTAAAGAGGCGGAGAGGTTTAGGGAGCAATTCCAGAGCTTAGGGCCTGGACAGTTGAAGGCACAGCTGCGAATGGGGGGGGGGGGGGGGGCGATGATTAAAATTGGGGATGAACAAGAGGCCAGAATTGGAGCTCAGGGATGTCGGAAGGTTGTAGGTTGGGAGGAAGGTTACAGAGATATGGAGAGGCAAGACCACGGAGGAACAAGGATGAGTATTTTTAAATCAAGAGGAGCCAATGTAAGTCAGTGAGCACAGGGGGCTTTATGGGTGACTAGGTGCAAGTTAATATATGAGCAGCAGATTTTTAGATGAGCTTACATTTATGGAGGGTAGAAGACAAATCTATTGAAAAGACTGGCTACTTAAACAGGACAGAGTGGATGGGTCAGCATTTGCTTCCCATCCAAGAGTCCAAAGATTCAACATGGGTACCTTAGATTGTACTCTAGATCTGCATATTTATTTTTATTTAGAGATACAGCACTGCAACAGGCCCTTCAGCCCACCAAGTCAATGCCAACCAACAACCACCCATTTTTATACTAATCCTACATTAACCCCATATTCCCTATCACATCCCCACCATCTACTTACACTAGGGGCAATTTACAGTGGCCAATTTACCTATCAACCTGCAATTCTTTGGCTGTGAGAGGAAACCAGAGCACCTGGCAGAAACCCACATGGTCACAGGGAGAGCTTGCAAACTCTGCACAGGCAGTACCCAGAACTGAACCCAGGTCGCTGGAGCTAACCACTGCGCCACTGTGCCACCCTATTTCAAACTTCTATTGTGGCAAATATTCATACAGTCCTCAGGCTCCTGTTCTAACGTCAGCTATCCACAGGGAAGCACACAGGAGCGAAATAATGTGGTAGGAAGTCAAGAAGAAAGGAAAAATAAAGACAGCTGTTCCCAGACAAACAGAAATTCTCTGGGACTCTTAGTTTGAGAACCTTTGATATAGATGGTGTGACATGTGCAATGGAGATATTCCATTTTGGTAAAGGACAGAAAAATACCAATCCTGCTCAGACTGCACCTCCTGCTGGCTGATTACTGAATAGGATGTACAGCCAATAACAAGGCTGTGTTCTGAGGAGTGGCATTGGCAGAAAGAAAATAGGGACTTTCAGCATAAACTCTCAAGCCCAAGGAAAGCCCTGAAATCACACCACGTATTCCTCCTTTAAGTGAGAAAATTAAAATTTTAAGCTGCCAAACTAACATTCATGCACATTAGGTACAATCATGGCAGCTTTTCAATTTTTAATGTGACTTATACTGAGACCATAAAAATTTATTCAAAGGAATAGAAAATACAGTACAGGTCTCAGTGAGGATAAATTTTTGGAACAATCGCTCAAAAATAGCAATGAAACACCAGGAAATTACTTTGCTTCCAGCTCTGCCTATAATTCTAGGCTTACTTTACACCCTTTTTGAACCAGTGCAATTACAGGAACAACTCTTTAGCTTTGGGGCAGAGCAATTATAGTAAGCTGAGATGCATTGAAGGACAGGAATTGATAGACGGGTGCAAAAGAGCGAGGAAATTTCATGAGTAACACACTTGCACTCAAGATTCCTGGATATTTTATGCTGCATATTTGCTTTATGACCTGATTATACATGTCTCTGCGCACAAACACACAGGAAATTCCACCCCACGATGTCTAAGCAGTGCTCAAATAGGCCAAGACAGGGAAAGAAAATACTTTGCATGGATATGTTAAGGCACATCAGAAGGTTCAAGCCACCCTTTCTTGGAGATAATTGTATGGGCTCAATATTTCGTCACATCTTAACCTTACATGACAGAGCATAGCGTATTCTATCCAACCTCCAAATACAAATTCAGTTACGTGCAGCCATTTAAGTTACAGTTCATTTAGCTTAACTTTCCCATTTTTTGCGGTATTTTCCTTTGACAAAGAATACAGCGGTTTAGAATTCCAGCAGGATTAGGCTTTTCTCAATCCTGCTAATACATATAGTTGTGTGGTAAAGTAGAATGAACTGAGTTTAGGCACCATTCCTAATATGTGTTATAAATTAAATTTAAGTGTTTAAATCCTCTTTAAGGGAGAAGACTAGTGTAGCTGGCAAAATATAGCTTCATTAAACAAAATTAAATGTGGGTTCTAAACATTGCCCATAGGCTTAAAGAGAGAGAGAGAACAAACACACATCTAATAACATGAGAAAGAACCCAAGAATTCACAAATGAAAGCTATGCTAACACCTGGTGTTAACAAATTGGTCCACATTTGATGCCAAATTACTGAACAAACTAAATGACAGTTTGTTAAACATGAAATTATTGCCCTCGGGTGTATGTGGGCAAAAAACTGGACAAAGGTTGTGAAAGATGATGAAATGCTGGAGCAGAAGAATTTGTATCAGTAAATCTAATTATGTTCACCAATAATGCATTTTAAGTTCAAAGTCATAATAGGAATCTCTAGTGAACTAGGCTCATGACAAGTGGATAATGATAGGATTCTCTTTTAATAATAGTTAAAGCCAGCTGACCCACACTTTTTTTTGCTGTCGATTCCAGAGGATACCTAATGTGGAGCAGCTGGCTCCAAAGGTAAGACTTCTATTTGTGTATTGCATATTGTTCAAAGAAACACGATGACTGAACATGCCTTAATAGAATTGGGTACTGTTTTTCTCTGCCTGTTGAAAGTGTAAATAGTTTATTGTTGTTGCTGTAAATTCATGGTTGCAGAGATGAGAATAACAGTCCTATCAAAGATACTTCATCAGTAAAACATTTCACTTCTGCATTTGTCAGTCCATTGGGCAAGGTTCATTTTCCTTATATGTTATTGTCACTTTGATTCTTGTGTTTGCTATGTGAATCTTGATGAGGGCGGTTGTAGTCTCATTGATTAAAGTATGACTGAGAAAGTAAAGCAATGGACATGATCCAGGACTGTCATTTTCTGCATCAAGTATAAATGCAATGTAGTTTTGAATTAGTTCATTTAATACTGCGAAACATATCTATGCTCCTTATCAAAAGGAAACATCAGAATAAACAATGTGTTCCTATAACTTCTCATTGCCAAAGTTTCCTGACTGCCTGGGTTAATCTACTGAAAATGTTAAGTAAGCATTTGTGCCAGAAACGGGGGACATGTTGAGTGCCGATTGTCAATAATTAAGACTATCAGGATATATTTTTACAGAGTATTCATCACTTTTAAGGTCAACCTTCATTGAAGTACATTTTAGCAAACTTATCATGCCTTGGAGAAACTGGTTCTTAAATGAATTAAATCGCTCCTTTTTTGGGGGAGTGTCTGGATGTTGAGATTAATTTGGGGCCTTTTGATCAATTTAATCAGGTAATTATGCGTTCACCTTTTTGTCATGGAATCATTTGTTGCTGATCTATGGTTATCGTTCTCTGCCTCTACCTGCTAATGGTATTTCCACAGACTTGGCTGGCACTCTTTGCATTTTTAACAGCCTTATAAGTACTTTGTGTTGGCCTATTTAGAGACCAAATTCCTTCATATTAGATTAATGCCTCTAGTGAAATGAGGCGGTTGTTTCACAGTGCACTCATTGACTTGCTGGCGAGGTTACTTTGAGCTATCATCAAACAATACTTTATCCAATGAATATCCAATATTCATTGTGGGGTCACCAATAGATCTGCAGGCTCCAATAGTACTAATTCATTGCATCTGTTGTAAGCAGCCTTCTCCAACAAGTTTAATCTTCTGTAACAACTCCTGAGTGATCATTGACAATGGATTCATATGTGGTAATAACAGTGAATCAGGCAGCAGGAGAATTACTGACTGCAGTTGATGATTGTGAAGCAGTTTAAATCTGAAGTAGATGTTGCCTGATACAAATAGGTTTTCAAAAAAAAAATCTACTTTGCAAAAAAAAAACTGGCATGAGAATTTGGAATAAGTAGACTTTAGCACATGCTGTCACACAGACAGGAATTCAGTCTGAAAAGCACAGGCTTCTTTTTTTGCCCCTAGGGAGCTGCATGTGCAGGCAAAACATCCCATTAGGCTTAAAGACACCACTCCTCATTTTGTGTACAAAATCGCATTTGAAGACTTTCCATTACAATTACTGAATCTAGTAAATTGTGAAGTACTTGAGCTCATTATTTCTTTACCTTTGCTGATTTAGCTACAGTAGAATGTAGCAATTGCATTAAAGTGACTGCAGATTATATTGGTATGCTAGTTTTTGGAATGTATCCCAGCCTTTTTTCTTTCCCAACTCATTACTGAGATGTACAAACCCTGTTGAAATATCATGTCTTACTTTTGTAGTGAATTCCTACTGATTTAGATGTATTAAAATTAGTATTAAAATTGAAGTATACAGCTAACTGCGGGAATGTGAATTTAAATGAATTGTAATCAAGAATGATGTAAACATGAACCCAGGTATTTAGAGTTTGTTTTGAAGTGAATTTCCTGAATTGAAGTAAAAGAGAATTCCAATCAGGTGATACTATAGGTACAGCACTGCTGTGTAACTCATTGTTTTTGGATTAGCATTCTGCAAGCATGGGATCTGAGGTGGAAATCTACTGTTAAAAGATTTGATCAACCTATTGATGAAATATGCTGATAATACAGCTAATATATTCTTTAATCCCTAAAGGGCCCCCCTTTTTGTTTTTAGCGATTTCTTTTCTTTTTTATTTGTTTATTTTATTTAATTTTGTTTCATCATTCATTTTTTTTACCATGTGCCTACCCGCTGCATTTTTTGTCTTGTTTGTGCCCAGGTTGTTCTATTTTTCTGTCAGTTAATACCCTCTCTGTACTAACGCTTTGTCTTTCAGCACACCATTAACATACCATTTGCCTTTGCTCCATGACCTCTGGTCAGTTATTCTCCGTGACCTTGTCCTATCAACACCTTCTCTTTTGTTATCTCTTGCCCCGACCCTGCTTTATTTGCTTAAAACCTATTACATTTCTAGCCTCTGCCAGTTCTGATGAAGGATCACTGACCTGAAAAATTAACTCTGCTTCTCTCTCCACAGATGCTGCCAGACCTGCTGAGTATTTCTAGCATTTCTTGTTTTATTTTAAATAAAAATGTTTGTTTTTGCTGAATCTTTAGATGCTCAAAGCTCTAGGAATGAAATAGTTCCACTGTAATCTCTGGGACTGCTGTGATTCGGTTACTGCTACTTGATGAGCTAGACATGAATACTTTCTAGTCCCCTGCAGTGTGGAATCATGCAAATAAAAATCCAAATGACATCAATCTCTTCCAGTGTTCTGCTATATTGCATTTGATAAACACAATTTAAAAAAATAAAAAGAACAGTTTTAGCTAAGAAAAAGCAACTATTTCCAACAATTAACCCTAGATGTATCTCTCTAATTGGCATTCGTGTGAAATGGGTAGGGATCAACGACACTATTTTTCACCCGGCCAATTGTCCACAGTTTTTTCCAGCTGATACGAGACACTGTAAAATGGGTCAGTGGTACTGATGTCATGTGTCCAACTTTCTGTCATTAATGCAGAGCATACACAATGCCTGTATAAAATGGGTATGGAGCTTTGATAGGGAGCAATATTACCTGTAAAGTGTTGTTGTTTGTGACCGTTATTTTTCAATTCCCACTCCCTTTCAAAAATCTTTTGTGTTGTCATGCAATGCGCAGTATTTAACCTAAAACAAGCCCTGTATGGTACCTTACAGGCTGCTGGGCAGCCGCACAAACAAGCAGCTTAGTAGGAATATTGACAGTGGGTAAGGAAAAGATGAAAGTAGCTTTAAAGGGCCCAAGCAGCTATTATAAAACTATTCTGGAGGGAATTCATTTCTCG
Organism: Heterodontus francisci; assembly: GCF_036365525.1. NCBI lineage: Eukaryota > Metazoa > Chordata > Chondrichthyes > Heterodontiformes > Heterodontidae > Heterodontus > Heterodontus francisci. The sequence goes on along the minus strand of NC_090384.1, from coordinate 82,073,339 downwards.
GCCAGTTTTGTTTTCCTGCTGCACTACAACTGCTTCACCATTTATTTCTGATGTCAGTCTCTCATTTTCTTTCTGTCCACCACATTGTGAGATCACTTTAAGAGGCTGTAGGTAAAGAGTCACAGAAAGGAAGTGATGTCACATCACACATGACCAGGGAGTTGTGGGTGTAGCTCAACAGAGTGAGATGTGTGTTGGCTTGCTCCTGTAGTAGCTGTGTGTATATATGTTCTAGTTTAAGTTATAATAAAAATTCACGTATTCTTTGGCTATTACTTGTGGTCCTGTGAATCTTACAATAGTTTACATATCAAAGGAATAGGTAATATTATATGGTGGCAGTGGTAGGATGTTTTTTAAGAACACCAAATATTACATTGCAGCAATGTTTGATTTTTTTCTGAAGAACATATCAAGTGCAGTATGGCAACAGCGTTTTGGAATTCCTGAAACACACAAAAATCAGCCGATTGCTTATTTTGGAGTGGTTGAGGATCCTGCAGGAATGCAGTTGGCAAAAGACCCACAACAGTCGAGTGAGCTAGGACTGTAGGCAGGACCCTGTGAGGTGTTAAAACTTTGTGAGTACAGTAGGCAAATTGCCAGGGGATTGGGCTTTCAACCAGTGAGGCAGTGGATCAAAAAATTTGTAAAGAAGTAGCTGCAGCCATTACTGCTGTAGTTTTCCTGGGTTTTTGATTTGTGGGGGTAGCCTAAACTAAAAAGAATGGGAAGAGCTTAACAGTGCCACTGGGAGGTCCAGCACAAAGTAAAAGGCTACTTGTGGCAGCTGCCGGTACTGCAAGCTGTAGCTAACTGTCAAGAGAGAGAGAAAAAACTGTGCTCTCAGTTTAAAAAATTCAGCCTATGTAAACAAAGAAAGCTGTTGTCTCATTCTTAAAGGGGCAGTCCTACAAAAAAAGAACCTGTCTAAAAAAGGAAAAAGCAAGCTGAGCCTGCAAAACAGAAGACCTGTAAAGCAGTGTCCCTGGTAAAAGAAAACCTGTGAAAAGTCCTATATTTATAGAGAAGCAGGATCATTAAGAAAATAGGATTCAGGTATCCAATTATGGATTGGAGGACATTGGACATAGCTTTTGAGTTTAAGCTGTTTTGACAGTGAATGGAACTGTGTTTCCTGGATCAAGAAATGAGCAAATCAGAGAAGCAAGCTGTAAAAATCAAAATCATACTGGGCAATGAGGGCCTGCAATGGATTGTCAGCTGAGGACCCTAGCAAGCTATGGGCATTCCTGGGAGATCAGCTCAAGGTAACGTTCAATTTCTGAGTACATAGGCTTGAGCTTCTAGCAAAAGCAAGATGATTCCATTGACCAGTTTGTTGCTGAGACAAATCTCAAGAACATGACTTTGCAGATATTGAATTGTTGGAATGGGTTATAGAACTAGTAATCATGTCTACCCCACTAGAGGCTTTTCAAATAGACCTGCTAGAAAAGAAGAAAGGGCACACCATAGATGCGCAACCTATGATGAAAGGAAATTTGAAGCCATCATGGATGGGCGCCAGTAGTTACAAGCATTGGGGGGGTGGCTGTGACTATTGGTATGGTAACTAAGGTTCAGCATTCTGCTAAGCCTTTTGGCAAATGTGGCCTGACTAACCCAATTCACAGTTGTCCGGCGTGCCAGGACCAATGCAAAGCTTGTGGTATGCGAGGACATTGAGCAATGCAGTGCAGAAGGCTGAGCTCAGATACTGCGCACAGGAATGATGGCAGATCATGTGTCAGAGAGAACGTGTGATGCACAGTCACATATAGAAGAGAAACTGAGTCAGTCTGGAAGGCAGAGCAAATATAGAGCTATTAAGGCACAAGCAAATAATGCAAGCCTGGATTGCTTCTATTTTAACGCAGGGACTCTTACTAGTAAGGCAGATGAATTGAGGGCTTTGATTAACACATGGGAATATGATATTGCTGTCACAGAGACATGGTTGAGGGAAGGGCGGGACTGGCAGCTCAATATTCCAGGGTATAGAATCTTCAGGCGTGACAGGGGAGGGGGTAAAAGAGGAGGTGGCATTGTACTGTTGATCAGGGAGTCAATTAATGCAGTAAAGAGAGATGATATTTTAGAAGGTTCCTCAAATGAGGCCAAATGGGTAGAACTTAAAAACGAAAAGGGGGCAATCACTTGGCTGGGAGTGTACTACAGGCCTCCAAACAGTCGGGGAGAGATAGAGGAGCAGATATGTAGGCAAATCTCAGAGGGACGGCACAGTGGTGCAGTGGTTAGCACCGCAGCCTTACAGCTCCAGGGACCTGCGTTCGATTCTGGGTACTGCCTGTGCGGAGTTTGCAAGTTCTCCCTGTGACCGCGTGCTCCGGTTTCCTCCCACAGCCAAAGACTTGCAGGTTGATAGGTAAATTGGCCATTATAAAGTGCCCCTAGTGTAGGTAGGTGGTAGGGAATATGGGATTACTGTAGGGTTAGTATAAATGGGTGGTTGTTGGTCAGCACAGACTCGGTGGGCCGAAGGGCCTGTTCCAGTGCTGTATAAATAAAATAAAGAGGAAGAACATGCTAACCAGAATTCTGAGTTGCCAGACTCTCAGAGGAGTAGTCAAGGTGAGCTTAGCTCTTTTGAAGAGGTTAACATTAACAAGATCGAGGCGAATATGCAAACCTCCTCTATGTTTTAGAGAGCGTTAAACTTGCTACTTGGAAATTACGTTTTGTTTTAATCATGTATAGTTAGTCTGAACTGCAACATTATTGTATATTGTACATATGTTTTTATCTTTGGAAAAAGGGGGATGTTGTGGGATCATTTTAAGAGGCTGTCAGTGAAGAGTCACCAAAGGAAGTGATGTCGCATCACGGGACCAGGGAGTTGTAGGTGTAGCCCGACCAAATGAAATATGTGTTGGTGTGCTCCTGTAGTAGCTGTTTATATATCTGCTCAAGTTTAAGTAATAATAAAAACCCACGTTTTTTTTTTTGGATATTACTTGTAGTCCTGTGAATCTTACAATAGTTCACATACCAAAGGATAAGATAATGTTACATCTCTCCCACCCCACCCCACCCCAAAGAGGCCACCATGGGTTTCCCACTGCGAATATCCTTTGTATTTAGGTTTTGTTCTAGAGGAAGAGGAGAAACAACAAAGGGAGGACAGATTGGTAGCCAATACAAGAGATGAATAGCATCCATCTACTTCTGGTTGACCCAGATGTATTCCAGCCCAGCTGCACTTCATAGCAAAGCCACCAATAAGTTATGCCACATGCTGCAAATACAGCAAACCTCCACTGTAAACACCGCATTGCTCGTGGATCTAGCGGTCACAACCACCCTGAACTTTGACGCACAGGATAATCTCAATCTGCCACTGGGACATTTGGTATCATTAGGCAATTGACTATGCATAGATGCATAAAGTAACTCACTGTTTTCTTTCACTTCCTCATGGAGCAGCATGACAATTTAATATTATCGAGTGGCAGAATTCCTCAGGATCCAAGGATTTCTAGATTGCAGCATCTATGCACTCCCTTGTTTAATCCCGTCACCTATTTCAACAGGAAAGAAAGTTATTCTCTCAAAGTGCAGCTCCTTTGTAACTAACAATACCGCAGGCAAGTATCTGGGAGGTTCTTGGGAGATTGGCCATGGCTTAGTGATAACAATGTGCTTTCCCAGAACACCAGGTGAGAACTGTTATAACTCCATTCTTCCATCGAACACACCACTGCAATTCTGAAATGTCTTGATCATTTTGTGGGGGCACGGCAATATAGTTAGGCTAATGTTCCAAAGATCATGGCAGTGTGTTGCCTGCTGCATAACTGTTTTAAAAAGAGGAATTACCATGGAGGCTGCAGAGGAGGAAGGGATACAAGGGCAGCAGGGAGATCAGTCTTAAGAGTATGCAGAGGACAGACTGTTGGCCAGCTGTAAGAGCCATACATTGCCAATCTGATCTGGAAAGATCCCCTTGATAACCACATCTGGCCACTGCTTCAACAGTCCTGGCTAAATCATTCCGCTTCGCAACACTAAGATGCCTTCTCTAGAGGCACTTTGTGTGTACATCAACCTATGACTTCTATCCATGCCACCTCATCAAAAGCAGTTTGAAATCTTGCCAAAAACAATGTCTGAACACACAACAACTTTAGTGCAGCCATAATTTGAATGAAAACTTATGCTGTGTGTGTATGTGTGTGTCCAGTGCTTCTCTGCACCACATTTACCCTGTGTGCAAGTGTGTGATGTGCAAGCTCTCAAGTCCAGTCTAGCTTCTCCTCTATGTGCACTCCTGCCAGTCAAGTAACAATGTGCCTGGTTGCTGTGTTACTTTTAATACTGAGATGGCTATTAAGCCCTGAGATGTACCTACTGAAGCTTTTATGCTGCTGCTTGATCAGCTTAGCCCTGGCATATTTCTATCATATATGCAATCATTTGAGGGGACTGGCAGATGTGTGCATGTGCTGCCATGCGGAGAGATAGTAGCAATATATGTGTATTCCAGCAATGTCACTAATACTAGGCACTTGGCTCTGCATATCAAAATTTTAATGAGATCAATGATGATATTTGAAAGGCAGAAAATATAGCGCTCTTCATTTGGTACCTAAATCCTCTAGGGCAGCAGTATGAGCAACCAAGGGAGAAGCACAGACTCCCATTAGGACATCCTACCATCTATCAGGCAGCTGCTACAGCTGATTGACCTGGAACTGCCACATGCTCCAGGGTCAACTGCAATACTGTGAAATGTCTTTTCTATTTATAAGGCTTGCTGATGATATTTTATAGCTTCTTCTTCATTACAGAGCACTGGAAAATTATATGCCTAAAAATCTAGTTAACTCCATGTAACTTTAAAGAGTTATCCATTTGGTCAATGAGGCCTCAAGGCACTTTTATAAACCCATTATGACACCATGCTGAACTTGCACTCACCAGTATGTCCCAAGGGTGAATCATCTACTAACTAGCCTTCCTGTCCAGAACTGAACCAAGAATTTCTTGGGGCTATGTGCAGCAAGAACATTCCAGGGCCCTCTAATGCTCTTCCCTGCACAGTCTCTTACCCCACCCTCACCCCCAATCTATTAAAACACAAATATGTAGTTAAATAAGTAGGCCTGCAGCATGTTTACATTAATAATATATCAGAATATTTATGCTTGAATGGAACTGCCCCTGGCAGGAGCTCCATATTTAACTAGGGCCTTGAATACATCCCCATATGCCCCTGTATTAACCTGCTCCTTCTCACCATTTAAGAAACCCCACTGCCTTACTTACCAATTGTCAAGTAGCTGCAAACAGGAACTTGATGTGTGGGATTGTAATTGGTAGCCCACAGTCTTCTGCTTTGAAACAATGCATTCTATTCTAATTCTACTTTGCCATGCATTTACAAGCAATCTATTGTAACTAGAACTTGTTCATATTCATGACATCTGTGTGGGATAATCAGTAACAGAAACACATCGCTGACAATATATTTGTAATATTTAAGATGGGCCTATAAAAGATTCAGGAAAAGATAGTTGAAATTGCAAAATGAATGCACAATTATATAACTTGCCCAAGGAAATGGTTAACAAACTTGGGCAGATGTGACCGTAATCCTCACAAAAGTAGTAGTACAATCTTTTCAATGTTCTGTATTTATAGTTTTATAGTTTTATTGGAGCTGACTTTTATATCATGACTTTATTTTGCAAATTGAATGAAATTTATAGCTTTTCTGAATTTCTTTGGATGGCTATAAGGTTATTGGAGTATCTAATCCATTGTACCTTCCTTGTATCTTGATTTTGCACACAATGGGTTTAAAATAAAGATAACATTCCTCAAATGCAGTGCTTCATTGTTACAATGAGATTGGAGATGCAAGTGAATGTTACACAAACTAACCAAGTTCAAATAATGAACTAGGCTTGGAGGACATTTCATGTAGAATTTGTTCTTTGTTTGGGTGAAGTGTTACATTGGTTACAGTCCTTGTTAAATTCAGAGTATTATGTTACATGGTGAGCTCAAGGGCACACTCTGTTTTATGCTATGCGATGTATAATATATTACCAGGTCCACCTGATTTATAGTGATTGAATAAATCAAATTGCATTTTTATTCAGAGTATTATGAAGTGTTTGAAATTTTTGGGCTCAAATGAGTGTGTATTTGTATGGAAACTGTAAATCGGGGGTGATTTTCAACTTTACTACCCCAGGTATAAAATTGACTTTGTGGATCAGCCGCTGGTTGTAAGAACCCCCCCCACCCACAGTTTTCATTTCCATAATAGGCAGATGACCTGCAATGCCAGTTTTACGCACAGACAGCAAGTTACAAACCTACTCTTGAGTTTCCTTGACTACCATGAAGAGTTAAAATGAAACCACATTGTTAAAAATTAACTTTTACATTATTTAAAAGTTCAGGTTACAGCAGGAGGTGGTAGGGTTAATAGCCCAGTTTGCAGATAAGTGGGACAACCTCACAGTATAGGGGAGTGAAGAGCTGGGGTAAGGGAGTCACGTGGATTTTATTGTTTGGGAAGTCCTAGATTTTGAAGGTTGTGGTTGAGGCTGCCTTCGGAGAATACTTGGCATCAGGTGGCAGGACTATATCTCCAACACAGAAGTCCTTGAAGCGGCCAACACCCCCAGCTTATACACACTACTGAGTCAGCGGCGCTTGCGATGGCTTGGCCATGTGAGCCGCATGGAAGATGGCAGGATCCCCAAAGACACATTGTACAGCGAGCTCGCCACTGGTATCAGACCCACCGGCCGTCCATGTCTCCGCTATAAAGACGTCTGCAAACGCGACATGAAATCGTGTGACATTGATCACAAGTCGTGGGAGTCAGTTGCCAGCATTCGTCAGAGCTGGCGGGCAGCCATAAAGACAGGGCTAAATTGTGGCGAGTCGAAGAGACTTAGTAGTTGGCAGGAAAAAAGACAGAGGCGCAAGGGGAGAGCCAACTGTGCAACAGCCCCGACAAACAAATTTCTCTGCAGCACCTGTGGAAGAGCCTGTCACTCCAGAATTGGCCTTTATAGCCACTCCAGGCGCTGCTTCACAAACCACTGACCACCTCCAGGCGCGTATCCATTGTCTCTCGAGATAAGGAGGCCCAAAAGAAGGGGTTGAGGTATAGTGAGAGAATGGGGTTGGGCATGTAGCTAGTGCAGGAGAGATGTTCAGAAGCACTGGGAGGAGTGGTCATGGTGGGAGAGCTACAATGGAGTTGGAGAGAGATCCCAGGTTGTGGGAGCATTGGCAGAAGTGTTGGACGAGGCAATGGTAGGACCGTGGACCTCAAAGTGGTATTGGGAATGGGGGTTGCTGGATGTAATAGTTTGGGTGGTGATTACCTGGTTAGGCTGGGGTCCAGAAGAAGTTTGAAATGCTAAGTTTGTTGCCTGGCATAATGTATCAGTTGGAGATTGGGCCCAGCATTTCTTTTAGCTGTTTCTTTTAGTTTTTAAAAAAGAAGTATATTTAAACACAGTGATAAAACGCTGCAAAAAGTGGCTCATATGCAAAATTTACTCCAATCAGCTGCAAGTTAGACCTCAGTAATGTGATTGTCATGTGACAGCCAGAAGTGAGAACAGATAAACCTTTTATAGTGTCCAATAGTTTATCTCCAGTAACACTGCTCATGATGTGTCAAAACATATGCTGTTTTACAATGACAGGTGCATTTCTGATGAAATATAAAATTCTGTCCTAGTATATCGATAATACTCCCAGACTAGAAAATACTCAGCTAAAAACACAGCTCCTGACACCTTTTGGCAAAACTCTGCTACTGCAAGTAGTGGTTATGTGATTTGTGGAACTGCTCTTGTTTCTCTGAACATGTGTGTCGAGATGCAATTTGCAAGAAATAGATTTAGAAAGCAGCTATTACATTGGCTATATAGTTTAAACTAAGTGAACGTCCAAGTTGCTGCTGCATGTTAAGGACATGTTAGCCTATAACATTAACACCTCTTCAGGTGTTGCCCCTCTCTCCTTTAAATCTGCCGTCATCATCCCTCTCCACAAAAAAAAACTCTTGACCCCACTGTCCTTGCAAACTAACCCCCTTCTCCAACCTCTCTTTCCTGCCCAAAGTCCTTGAACATGTTGCCTCACAAATGTGTTCCCCTCTTTCCCGGAACTCCATGTTTGAATCCCTCCAAACAGGTTTCCTCCCCTGCCACAGTGCCAAGACAACTCTTATCAAAGTCACAAATAATATCCCATGTGACTGTGACAAAGGTAAACTTTCCCTCCTCATCCTTGTCAACCTGTCTGCACCCTTTGACATGGTCGACCACACCAATTCTCCTCCAATGCTTCTCCATTGTTATCCAGCTGATTGGGACTGCTGTCACCTGGTTCCATTCTTATCTATCTAATTGTAGCCACTGTATCACTTGTAACAGTTTCTCCTCCTGTTCCCACACTGTTACCTCTCGTGTCCCCCAAGGATCTATCCTTTGCCCCTCCTATTCCTCATTTACATGCTGCCACTTGGCAACATCATCCAAAAGCACAGTGTTAGTTTTCACAGGTATGTTGATGACGCCCAGCTCTACCTCACAACCACTTCGCTTGACTCCTCCACTGTTGCTAATTATCAGACTGCTTATCTGACATCCAGACCTGGATGAGCAGAAATTTCCTCCAGTTAAATATTGGGAAGATTGAAGCCATTGTTTTTGGCCCCCGCTGCAAACTCTGCTCCCTAGCTACCGACTCCATCCCTCTCCCTGGTAACAGTCTGAGACTAAACCAGTCTGTTTGCAACCTTAGTGTCATATTTCACCCTGAGATGATCTTCTGATCACATATTCGCAGCATCACTAAGACTATTTATACCTTTGTAACATCACCCAACTTCACCCCTGTCTCAGCTCATCTGCTGCTGAAACTGTCATTCATGCCTTTGTGACCTCTGGACTTGACTATTCCCACAACTCCTGGCTGGCCTCTCACATTCTACCCTCCGTAGACTTGAGGTTATTGCCCTTCCCTAATTGTCCCTGAGAAGGTGGTGGTGAGCTGCCTTCTTGAACCGCTGCAGTCCTTGGGGTGTATGTACACCGACAGTGCTGTCAGGAAGGGAGTTCCAGGATTTTGACCCAGTGACAGTGAAGGAAGGACGATATAGTTCCAAGTCAGGATGGTGTGTGGCTTGGAGGGGAACTTGCAGGTGGTGGTGTTCCCATGCATCTGCTGCCCTTGTTCTTCTAGGTGGTAGAGGTTGTGGGTTTGAAAGATGCTGTCGAAGGAGCCTTGGTGAGTTGCTGCAGTGCATCTTGTAGATGGTACACACCGTGGAGGGAGTGAATGTTGAAGGTGGTGGATGGTGTGCCAATCAAGCAGGTTGCTTTGTCCTGGATGTGTCGAGATGCTTGAGTGTTGTTGGAGCTGCACCCATCCAGGCAAGTGGAGAGTATTCCATCAAACTGCTGACTTGTTCCGTGTAGATGGTGGACAGGCATTGGGGTGTCGGAAGGCGAGTTGCTTGCCGCAGAATTCCCAGCCTCTGACCTGCTGTTGTAGCCACAGCATTTATGTGGCTGCTCCAGTTCAGTTTCTGGTCAATGGTGATCCCCCGGGATATTGATATGGGTGATTCAGCGATGGTAATGCCATTGAATGTCAAGGGGAGATGGTTAGAGTCTCTCTTGTTTGAGATGGTCATTGCCTGACACTTGTGTGGCAAGAATGTTACTTGCTACTTATCAGTCCAAGCATGGATGCTGTCCAGGTCTCACTGCATATGGACACAGGCTGCTTCAGTATTGCAAATGGTGGTGAACATGGTACAATCATCAGCGAACATCCCCATTTCTGACCTTATGATAGAGGGAAGGTCATTGATGAAGCAGCTGAAGATGGTTGGGCCTAGGACACTACCCTGAGGAACTCCTGCAGTGATGGCCTGGGACTGAGATGATTGACCTCAAACAACCATAACCATTTTCTCCTTTGTGCTAGGGATGACTCCAACCAGCGAAGAATTTTCCTCCTAATTCCCATTGACTTCAGTTTTGCTAGGGCTCCTCGATGCCATACCCGGTCAAATGCTGCCTTGGTGTTAAGAGGCAGTCACTCTCACCTCACCTTTGGAGTTCAGCTCTTTTGCCAATGTTTGGACCAAGGCTGTAATGAGGTCAGGAGCTGAGTGGCCCTGGCTGAACCCAAACTGAGCAGGTTATTGTTGAACAAGTGCCGCTTGATAGCACTATCGATGACCCCTTCCATCACTTTTCTGCCCTTGTCTTAACTCACACCAAGTCCCATTCACTTAACACCCCATCGCTGACCTACATTGGCTCCTGTTCAAGGAACATCTTGATTTTAAAATTATCATCCTTGTTTTCAAATCCCTCTATGGCCTCACCCTCCCTATCTCTGTAATCTCCTCCGGCCCCACAACCCTCCGAGATATCTGCACTCCTCTAATTCTGGCTTCTTGAGCATCCCGGATATCAATCGCTCCACCATTGGTGGCTATGCTTTCAGTTGCCTAGGCCATCCGCTCTGAAAACCATTCCCTACACCTTTCTGCCTCGCGACCTCTCTTTCCTCCATTAAAACATTCCTTAAAACCTACCTGTTTGGCCAAGGTTTTGATCATCTGGCCTAATATTTCCTTATGTGGCTCGGTGCCTATTTTGTTTTTATAATGCTCCCATGAACGCTCCCATGGGATGTTTAAATTATGTTACAAGCGCTATATAAATATATGATGTTGGATGAAGGCCACTGCAGCTTAGTTTTAAAAAGCAAAGTAAAATAGCATGCTAAAGTCACCTTGTACTGTGCATCATGCTCTGTTTTGCATTATGCGGGCATGGTTTTATTAACAAAGAAATATCATGAGAGTGCACATAATAGAAGGCTGGCTATTGGAAGAGGAAGTATGAGAGGGATTCTCATGAATTCTGTTTCTCTTTCCACACATTCTGCCAGACATGCTGAGTATTTCCAGCACTTTGTTTTTATTTGAAGGTTGAGAGGGATTTGATGGGTTATAGGGTTTCCAGGCTTTACTGATTGCATCTAAATCAGTTGTCAGTCTGGTTTATGTGGGGGCCAAGTTGCCATTCCTGATTAGGATGGATCGTGCTGAACATTAGACGGCAAGTTTTGACCAACTTTGAAGCCAAAACTGACCTCCATAAACTAATATAATTAGGGTGACAAGCTCAGTAAATATATTGGTTTGAAGTTCAGCAGGTGGAAATCAGCAAAGATTGAACTGAATCAAATGGGGTCTGACTGGAGCCTGATTCATTCATCCCTAACCTGCACACAGCCCATAGGCACCAACTTTATCTTGCATCATATTGCTTGGATAAATAATTGGTTAATGTGTGTCTGTGGGGAGGCAGTCGCTTACTTTCAACTTAATTATAATAATGTCAGATGGCTTATCGAAATAATGTATGATGCTGGATTTGCTCCACCAGAGATTTCTTATAATATCTTAACTGCACGTTATCTTTTTATGACAAAGTGCCGAAGTATATTTTTCATTCTTTAAAAAGAGTGCAAAGCTAAATATATGTGGGAATGATTGACTTCATGCTGTGATAAGGCAATTGTAAAGAATGCAGTCAAGAGTTATTGAATTAAGGTCATAGCTTTAGTGCAAATGTAAGTTATTTGACATTTGAAGATTTCGGGATAAAATGATTTGTAATTTGAATACGGCTTTGCAGTCATAGATGCTACTACTGTTTTCTAAGGTCACTAAATGAACCTACAATTTATTCTGCAACAAGAATATTAAAGGATTTTAGCGACTTGGTGGAATTGTTGTCTTGTCTGCACAATTAATTCTCATTGCAAATGCAAAGTTAGTTATTGAGTTAAATTTTATACTGTGAATCAAATGTAGTCTCAAAGTATTGTTTAGTAATCAAGCAAAACTATACTTATGGGCCAGAATAGATTAAATTAAAGTCGTAACACATTTATGTCTTGCATTCAGATTGATATACTAAATTAAAGTGCATTGTTAAATATCTAATTTTTCAGGTGGAAAAATACCTTGGCTGCTGTTTTACTGTAACAAGTAAACTTGAACTGGTGGTTGTGAAATGCAGTGTGCTGTTAGCACACATGAACAGTTGGGGTCACATTGAGGTCAGCCACAAAGTGGTCTGTGCAGATCCTCACTCCCTGGCTGATTTTTAAAAAATGTCAGAGTGGTCAGGAGCATCTGCTTTCTCCTAATGTTGAAAAGTAAGCTCATAAAGTGCCTAGAAGGACCAACAACAGCTTGCATTTATATAGTGCCGTTTAATGTACGAAAACATCTCTAAGGCTCTTCAAGGGTGTAATCAGACAAAAATTGACACAGTTTAAGAAGGAGACATTAGGAGAGGTGACTAAAAGCTTGGCCAAAGAGTTAAGTTTTAAAGGAGGAGAGAGAGGTTTAGGGAGGGAATTCCAGTGACTGCTGATGAGGAGCAAAGGGAGTGAAGTTTGCACAAGAGTCCAGAGTTGAAGAAACGTAGATTTCTTGGAATGTGTTACAGATGGGGCTAAACCAGGAAGTGATATGAAAACGGATGTCTGGACTTTTTAGTATGTGGCTTTGTAGAATTGTTATTCACTGCATCTGGTGTGAACCCAAATGGTCATGAGACGGTTTCTCATTGGCTGCTTGGCCTCATGTGTTTGGGGGTCCAATTGGCACTCAACTCTCAGCCATTCAACCACTTTCATGTTGATGCCTAGCAGAAACTGATTTGTAAAAGTGGCACCTTTGCTCAAGCTTGTATCTATCTACTGATAATTATTAAAGTGCTGTAATTTATAAAGCTTAGTGTAACTGAATAAAAAAGGGAATCTCACTATCAGGAGGAATGCTTTATAAAAATGGAGAATCTTAATCTTTTGTTCTTTCCATTTCTGCTCACTTATGAATCAATAATGAATTTAGATGATCTACTTGTGGACACTGGTTCAAAAGAATCACTAAATGTTTTATTACGAAGAATTTTAAGTTCTCCAAAACCACAATCATTGCTACTTTATGTCAGCCAAATGAGAGGTGTGGTTGGCAAGGTCAGGACAGAGTTTTCCTGAAGGTGGATTGTTTACTGACACTGTGGCACTCCATCCAGCAACCTGGCTGACAGCCAATAGTCATCTATTGGGTATGTCCCAACTTTTGTCAACAATGGACTTTGAGCACACGTGTCCAAATTAAGGGTGTATAATTTTAAACAGAGTTATGTGTTGGTCCCTTAATGCTAAATTAAAGCAAGCAGTTTAAATAAAAAACAAACTCCTGAATGTAATTTCACAGCAGACAGAATGTGTACTGTAGCTTGATATTGCAACATTATAATGGAAATACAATGAATGACTCAGGATAGAGATAACTAGATTGATCATCTCAGATAGTTCGAGTTTACAACAACTTGCATTTATATAGTGCCTGAATGTAATAAAATGTCCCATGGTTCTTCATAAGAATGTAATCAGACAGAAATTGGCTTGGCCAAAGAAGGAAAAATTAGGAGACGTGACCAAATGCTTAGTCAAAGAGCTACGTTTTAAGCAGCGTCTTAAAGGAAGAGTGAGAGGTGGAGGAGCAAAAAGGTTTGGGTAGTGAACTCCAGAGCTTTGGGGCCTCGATGGCTGAAGGCATGGCTGACAGTGGTGGGGGATTTCCAAGAAGCCAGCATTAAGTGTACATTAATTGTCTTTAATTGTATGCAGATGGTGGGCATTAACTGGGCATTCACTTGAACCCCCTATAGATAGAGACAGACTTAGACTACTTTTGTTAGTTTAAGAGGTGTATGCTTGTAATGTGTAATTCTGTAAATAAATATAAAAGTGTGTAAAGATTAACTCCAGTTCTATCCTTCACCAACTGGCTTTCTGGATTAGAACACAGTAGCAGGGAGTGGTTGCCTAAAGGTGACAGTTGGAAGCTAAGAAAAAAAAATCAGGCAGAAAACTACAATTCTAGTAGCCATTGTAAAAAATTGGTAGAAAGCAAGTGTAAAATGTCAGGGTATGATTACCCTCCAATGTTCTCAGAGTCTGAGCCATATGAACAGTGGAAGAATGAAGTGGCTATGTGCACATGGGTTATGTCCCTACAAAATAGGAAACAAAGTGTGGCCTTGGCATTGTCACTTATACAAGAAGTAAAATCAGAAAAAAAATATTTTATGAAGTGGATGCCCGTCAATTGTCTAGTGATGAAGGTTTGGACCTTCTATTAGAGTTCCTGGATGAAATTTACAAAAAAGATGACCTGTAAAATGCCAATGAGGCATATTCAGATGTTTGATAGGTTTCGAAAAACAGGTGGACTTTCCATGGAAGAATGTACCATGAACTTCAATATTTTGTATCAAAGATTGATGAAATTCAATTTGAGGATCATTGGATCAGTACTATGTGTTTAAATTGCTGGATTGTATTAAGGTGTCTCATCTGGACAGGCTGCTGGTTCTAACTGGGTTTCGGTTCTCAGAGAGGGAGACCATGTTGGATCAGATATCTGATGCCTTGAAAACAAATCCTGGGAAACAATCATTTCCTTTAGACTTTGTGGAACAAATGGGACATTCTGTGGTCACAAAGAATAGAGGACTCCCACAGAACTGTTAGGTAGAGAGTTCCAAATTTTTGACCCAACAATGATGAAGGAACAGCAAGAATAAAAAGCTAGTGAAGAGTATTCCATCACAGGCCTGACAGGTGCCTTTTAGATGGTGGACAGGCTTTGGGGAGTCAGGAGGTGAGTTACTCGGCACAGAATACCCAGCCTCTGATCTGTTCTTGTAGTTACAGTATGTATGTGGCTGCTTCAGTTAAGTTTCTGGTCATTGATGAGCCCCAGGATGCTGATGGTGGGGGTTCGGCGATGGTGATGCCATTGAATGTCAAGGGGTGGTGGTTAGACATTCTCTTGTTGGCAATGATCTTTGCTTGGCACTTGTTTGGCATGCTACGTACCAGCCCAAGGCCCGATGATGACCAGATCTGGCTGCATATGGGCACATACTGTTTAATTATCTGACGAGATGCGAATGGATCTGAATGCCGTGCAATCATTAGCCAAATTCCTCCGTTCTGATGTTATGATGGAAGGAAGGTCAGTAATGAAGCAGCTGAAGATGGTTGGGTCTAGGATAGTGTCCTGAGGAACACGCAGCCACCTTCCCTTGTATTGTATATGACTCCAACCTTTGGAGAGTTTCCCCCCTGATTCTCATTGACTGGCTTCAATTTTGCTAGGACACCTTAATGCTACATTTGCTCAAATGCTGCCTTGACGTCAAGGGCAGTCACTCTCTCCTCACCATTGGAATTTAGCTCTTTTGTCCATGTTTGGACCAAGGCTGGAATGCGGACTGGAGCCAAGTGGTTTTGGGGAACCCAAACTGTGCAGGTTATCGGTGAGTAAGTGTTGCTTGCAGCACTGTCAAAGACACATTCCATCACTTTGCTGATTGAGAGTATGTTGATTTGGTGGTAATTGGCCAGAATAGATTTGTTCTTTCTGTGCACAGGGCATACCTGGGCAATTTTCCACTTTGTTGGGTAGATGCCAGTGTTTTACCTGTGCTGGAATAGCTTGGCTAGAAGTGCGGCTGGTTCTGGAGCACGTCTTCAGCGTTACAGCCAGGATCTTGTTGCGTCCTGTTGTTTTTGCTGTATCCAGTGTGCTCAACCATTTCTTTATATCACGCAGAGTGAATCAAATTGGCTAAAGATTGGCTTCTGTGATGGTGGGGACCTCAGGAGGCAGAAATGGATTATCGACTTGGCACTTCTGGCTGAAAATGGTTGCAAAAGACAACAGCCTTTTCTTTTACATTGATATGCTGGGCGCCTCCAACATTGAGGATCGAGATGTTCATGGAACCTCCGCACCTGTTACTTGTTTAATTGTCAACCACCGTTCATGACTGGATGTGACAGCACTGCAGAACCTTGATCTGATCCATTGGTTGTGGGATTGCTTAGCACTGCCTATAGCATGCTGCTTCCATTGTTTAGCATGCACATAGTCCTGTGTTGTGGCTTCACCAGGTTGGCACTTCATTATGCCTGATGCTGCTCCTCACATACTCTTCTACACTTCGCAGTGAATCACGGTTGGTCCCCTGGCTTGATGGCAATGGTGGGGGGTGGGGGCGGGGTGTATATGCCTGACCATGAGGTTACAGATTGTGGTTGAATACAATTCTGCTGCTGATGGCCCACAGCACCTCAAGGATGCACAGTTTTGAGCTGCTAGATCTGTTCTGAATCTATCCCATTTATCACAGTGGTAGTGCCACACAAAATGATGGAGCGTGTCCTCAGTGTGAAGGCAGGACTTTATCTCCAGGACTGTGCAATGGTCTCGCCTACCAACACTGTCATGGACAGATGCATCTGTGACAGGTAGATTGGTAAGAATAAGGTCAAATAGATTTTTCCCTTATGCTGGTTCTCTCACCACCTGCTGCAGGCCCAGTCTGGCAGATATGTCTTTCAGATCTTGGCCAGTTTGTTCAGTAGTGGTGCTACCAAGCAACTCATTGTTTATGGACAGTGAAATACTTCACCCAGAGTACATTCGGTGCCCTTGCTACCCTCAGTACTTCTTCCAAGTGGTGTTCAACATGGAGCAGTACTGATTCATCAGCTGAGGGAGGGAGGTAGGTGGTAATCAGCAGGAGGTTTCCTTGCCCATGTTTGACCTGATACCATAAAACTTCATGGCATCCAGAGTCAATGTTGAGTGCTCCCGGGGCCACTCCCTCTCACCTGTATACTACTGTGTAGCCACCTCTGGTGAGTTCATCCTGCTGGCGGGACAGGATATACCCAGAGATGGCAATGGAGGAGTCTAGGACATTGGCTGAAAGAAATGACTATGTCAGGCTATTGCCTGACTTGTCTGTGGGACAGGCCTCCCAGTTTTGTCCTCGGATGTTTGTCAGGAAGACTTTGCAGGGTCAATTGGGCTGGGTGTGCCTGTGTTGTGTCCAAATTTAGTGACTGGGTTTGTAGTGGGTGGTCCGTCCGGTTTTATTCTTTTAGCTTTTTGTTGCAGTTTTGATACAACTGAGTGGCTTGCTAGGCCATTTCAAAGGGCAGTTAAGAGTCAACCTCATTGCTGTGGGTCTGGAATCTCATATAGGCCAGATCGGGTAAGGACAGCAGATTTTTTTTTCTAAAGGGCATTAGTGAACCAGATGGAATTTTACTGCAATCCAGTAGTTTCATGGTCACTATTATTGACACTAGCTTTTTATTCCACATTTATTTAATTAATTGAATTTAAATTCCTTAGCTACCATGGTGGGATTTTGAACTAATGTCTCTGGATCATTAGTCCAGGCCTCTGGATTACCAGTCCACTAACATCACCAGTGTTCTACCATTTCAATCATTCCAATGGAGCCAGAACCTCTTTAGTAATGGTCAAGTCTAGCTCTTCATGAATGGTGATTTAATGACTGCAGATGGGTGGATGTGGCTCTGCCAAATTTTCTTGCCTGTTTTATACAGTGCTAATACACTGAAAACTCCATAGAAAATCGCCCCCAATATCATTAGCAGAGGAGGAAAGGGGAAACAAATCTTTGATCTCCATTCTTGTTAGCTATTCATCCTAACTTTTTAAAGATGCTAACCAATACTTCTTTATCTGGGAGTCAATTCAGTATTATCCATGGTTCCATTTTTTTTTAAAGTTCTTGTATGTTTAATTACAATATGTAAATCAAGTGAAATATAATGCTCTTTCATTTTATTTCTCTCAACCTTTATATCAGGATCTAAATGTTGGCTCACTAAAGATGTGAAAAATTGAGTTGTATTGAAATAAAATATGTCTAAATTTCTTTAAAGAGGCCAAATAGCATGAGCAAAATCACAAATATA
This sequence comes from Heterodontus francisci, assembly GCF_036365525.1. Classification (NCBI taxonomy): domain Eukaryota; kingdom Metazoa; phylum Chordata; class Chondrichthyes; order Heterodontiformes; family Heterodontidae; genus Heterodontus; species Heterodontus francisci. The sequence goes on along the minus strand of NC_090384.1, from coordinate 82,055,420 downwards.
TTCCATCGCCCTTGTTAATAACTATGTTGTGATTATTAGGCTCTACTTATCATATTACACTGTGATGGTTACATAAATGAATGCAGCAAATGAAACTACAAGAACTCACCCTGAAGAGTTATAAAAATGGACTTTTCTTTTAAAACAGTGAACAATGTGTTTCAAAATGGCCACCAAAAGTCAAAAGACCCAGTTTGTGTATTCAAACTGTCTGCTGTCTGGCAAGGACAGAAGAATACATTCAAAGCTAAGAGGTGTCAATTGCACCCATTCTAAACCCATCAAGAGACATTTTTGAATTGAATGGGTTCTTCTGAAACAAAGAAGGTGTGAAGTAGCCACATCCTGGACCATCATCAGTCACTACAGGGAGGAAAATTTGTCTCTCAATAGAGGCAAAGGTGTGAAACCATTTTTGACCTTAAAAAGTAGCTCTCTGAATAGAGAGGGAGACCCAGGAAGAAGCATCACCAAAAGCTTGTCCAACTAAGATCTGGGAGAAAATCCAGCAAGCCAAAACCCCTAAACCCTAAAATAAAAGCAAAATACTGCGGATGCTGGAAATCTGAAACAAAAACAAGAAATGCTGGATTCACTCAGCAGGTCTGGCAGCATCTGTGGAAAGAGAAGCAGAGTTAACGTTTCGGGTCAGTGACCCTTCTTCGGAACCCTACCTCACTTAAAACCACCTTTTCCTCTCTATTTGTCTCTTGCGTGTGTATTTGTGTATGTGTATGTGCGAGTGAATGCGTGACTGGGTGCAGTTGTGACAATTTTGGGATAAGGCATATTGCTCAATAAATAATTAATCTTTTGTTTTAAACCTACAAGGAAACCTGCAGCGAATTCTACATTTTCAACTTGTGCAGCAGAGAACTGGAAGTCATCCTTTGTCTTCAAACTGAACTTTCAATCAACAGAGAAATCTACAAACACCTCAGGCCTGCAACCAACAAGAACTTGACCTCTGAGAGAATTCAACAGGTTTACCATGAACCCCAAAACCTTACCTCACTTAAAACCACTTACCCCTTTTCCTCGCTATCTCCTGTTGTGTGTGTGTGTGCATGTGCGTGCGTGCGCACGAGAATGTGAGTAAATGCATGAGTGGGTGCAGCTGTAACAATTTCGGGATAAGGCATATTGCTCAATAAATGATTAATCATTTGTTTTAAACCGACAAGAAAACCTGTCACTGTCTGTTTATTTGGCAAATAAAACACAAAAGGGTTAAAACCCGAATAACAAAAAGCACTTGCTGTGGTCAGGTGGGAGTTGAACAGTGGGAACCACCCAAACCCCTCACCATGTGGTCGTAACAACACATTAGAAACAAATTTTCCTTGGAAAGATGAACACATACTGTGCTACACTTTGTACACATTTAAAAAATAAGGATCAGGAGTAGTTAATTGAAAGATGTATGTGGGTCACATATTTGTCCTCTGTCTCATACTTGTATATGATGAAGGGAATTCTGACAATTGTTCGATGATAAAAATTGTAGGATGTAAAAGCACTTGCAATGGTTTTCCAGAATTAATGGTAATACAATAGTCATCAAGTATAGTCATACTGCATATTCCAATATGGTATAGTATAACTGGCTGTAAGTTTCAATGTGCAGTCATTAAGTGGGAAGAGTTACAGTAAAGTACTTGAATAAACCAGAAATTAACTTCCAGCCCTTTTTTAGTCACAGGCAATATTGCTGGCACATCCAGGAGGGAATTTCTATGAGGGGTTTTCTGAAAAGAATCCCAAATTTTGATTAGTGAGGCAAACCTTGTTGTGGAGGTGAATATTATCAAAAGGCTGGGTCTGTACTTGGAAATTGTACTGGGAAGATGTTGAATGCAATCTTTAAAAACAAGCATTTGATGTTCGACAAACGATGCCATGGATAATTGTTGACCACAAAGCTAGGGAATAACTGAAATAGGATCCTAGCAGCTAAGAGAAATCCCTGAGGCTGAGAAGAAACTTGGTCACCTTTCAGTTTGGAAGGGACGACGGATGTTAATGTGGGAATTACCAGTACTGCACACAAAATACTGCAGGTGCTGGAAGTTTGAAATAAAAAAAAAATTTGCTGGAATTCAGCATGTCAGTTCCTATCTGTGTAGAGAGAAAGGCAGAGTTAATGTTACCCCTATCTTCCTCTCCACACAGCTGCTGCCTGACCTGATGAGTGATTCCAGCATTTTCTGTTTATTTCAAACTACCAATACTATTCTACAAGATGCCACAAGAATTTATGACCATTTAAAAAAAAAGGCACCAGTGTTGATTGCACAATGACTGTTTGTGCTTTCAATCAATAGGTCACCTTTGTTGCCGAAGTGGTTAATTGAAATGTATTTCCTTTCTCCTTCCCCTCAACCCCCCCACCCCCCCACCACCCCAGCCCCCCCCAAAGCTGAGACTTATTGGCCCAGAATTTGTCAAGAACTTGCACCATAGTAATGGAGCGTCTACAGCACACGGCATTACTATGGCACAGATTTTACAGGAACTTATGACGAGAGTGACATTGCTTACTTTTGCCAAAGTTTTCTGGTACTCTCTCTGCGCTGTTCCACCATGAACGTATGAACATACGAATTAGGAGCAGGAGTAGGCTACTCGGCCCCTCGCCTGCTCAGCCATTCAATAAGTTCATGGCTGAACTGATTGCTCCACAGTTCCACCTACCCCATCGATAATCTTTCACCCCCTTGCTTATCAAGAATCTATCTACTTCTGCCTTAAAAATATTCAAAGACTCTGTTTCCATCACCTTTTGAGGAAGAGAATTCCAAAAACTCATGACCCTCTGAGAGAAAAAATTTCTCCTCATCTCTATCTTAAATGGGCAATCCTTATTTTTAAATAATGACCCCTAGTTCTAGATTCTCCCACAAGGGGAAATATCCTTTCCACATCCACCCTGCTAAGACCCCTCAGGATCTTACATGTTTCAATCAAGTTGCCTCTTACTCTTCTAAATTCCAGTGGATACAAGCCGAGCCTGACCAATCTTTCCTCATAAGACTGCCCACCCATTCCAGGTATTAGTCAAGTAAACCTTCTCTGAACTGCTCCAATGCATTTACATCCTTCCTTAAATAAGGAGACCAGTACTGTAGACAGTACTCCAGATGTGGTCTCACCAATGCCCTGTATAGCTGAAGCATAACCTCCCTACTTTTGTATTCAATTCCCCTTGTGATAAACGATAACATTCTATTAGCTTTCCTAATTACGTGCTGTACCTGCATACCAACCTTTTGCGAATCATGCACCAGAATACCCAGATCCCTCTGCATCTCAGAGCTCTGCTATCTCTCACCATTTAGATAATATGCTTCTTTTTTGTTCTTCCTGCCAAAGTGGACAATTTCACACTTTCCCACATTATACTCCATTTTTCCAGGTCTTTGCCCACTCACTTAACCTATCTATATCCCTTTGTAGCCCCCTTATGTCCTCTTCACAAGTTACAGGAAAGATGTGATTAAGCTAGAGAGGGTGCAGAAAAGACTCACAAGGATGTTGCCTGGTTTGGAGGGCTTGAGTTATAAAGAGAGATTGGATAGGCTGGGTCTGTTTACCCTGGAGCGAAGGAGGCTGAGAGGGGACATGATAGAGGTATATAAAATTATGAGAGGCATAGATAGGGTAGATAGCCAGAGTCTGTTTCCCATGGTAGGGGTGACTAAAACTAGAGGGCATAGATTTAAGGTGAGAGGGAGGAGGTTTAAAGGGGATCAAAGGGATAAATTTTTCACACAAAGAATAGTGGGTATCTGGAATGAGCTGCCAGAGGAAGTGGTGGAGGCAGGAACAGTAGTGACATTTAAGAGGCATCTGGACAGGTACTTGAATGAGCAAGGCATAGAGGGATATGGAATTAATGCAGGCAGGTGGGATTAGTATAGATAGGTATTATGGTCGGCATGGACACAGTGGGCCGAAGGGCCTGTTTCTATGCTGTACGACTCTATGACCCTATGACTCTACTTTCCTACCTATCTTTGTGTCATCAGCAAATTTAGCAACTATACCTTCGGTCCCTTCATCCAAGTCATTTATATAAATTGTAAAAAGTTGAGGCCCCAGCACAGATCCCTGTGGCACACCACTCATTACATCTTGCCAACCAGAAAATGACCCATTTATGCCTACTCTTTGTTTCCTGTTAGCTAACCAATCTTCTATCCATGCCAATATGTTACCACCTACACCATGAGCTTTTATTTTCGGCAATAATCTTTGATGTGGCACCTTATCAAATGCCTTCTGGAAATCCAAGTACAATACTTTCACCGATTCCCCTTTATCCACAGCATATGTAACTCCCTCAAAGAACTCCAATAAATTGGTTAAAGATGATTTTCCTTTCACAAAATCATGTTGACTCTGCCTGATTACCTTAAATTTTTCTAAATGCCCTGCTATAATGTCTTTAATAATAGCTTCTAACATTTTCCCTAAGACAGACATTAAACTAACTGGCCTGTAGTTTCCTGCTTTCTATCTCCCTCCCTTTTTGAATAAAGGAGTTGCATTTGCTATTTTCCAATCTAACAGAACCCTCCCCGAATCTAGGGAATTTTGGAAAATTAAAACTAACATATCAACTATCTCACTCGCCACTTTTTTTAACACCCTAGGATGAAGTCCATCAGGACCCAGCGACTTGTCAGCCCACAGCTCCAACAATTTGTTCAGTACCACTTCCCTGGTGATTGAAATTTTCTTGAGTTCCTCCCTCCCTTCCATTTCCTGACTTACAGCTAATACTGGGATGTTACTCGTATCTGCAATAGTGAAGACCGATGCAAAACACCTGTTTAATTCATCTGCCATCTCCTTATTATCCATTACTAATTCCCCAGACTCACTTTCTGTAGGACCAACGCTCACTTTGTTAACTCTTTTCTTTTTTAAATATCTATAAAAACTTACTACCTGTCTTTATATTTCTAGCTAGCTTTCTCTCATACTCTAATTTTACCATCCTTATCAATATTTTAGTTATTCATTGTTGTTTTTTATATTCTGTCCAATCTTCTTTGCACAATTATATGCTTTTTCTTTAAGTTTGATACTATCTTTAACTATTTTAGTTAACCACAGATGGCGGGTCCCACCCTTGGAATTTTTCTTTCTCGTTGAAATGTATCTATTCTGTGTATTCTGAAATATCCCCTTAAATGTCTGCCACTGCATCTCTATTGACCTATCCCTTAACCTAATTTGCCAGTTCACTTTAGCTAGCTTTGCTTTCATGCCCTCATAGTTGCCCTTATTTAAGTTTAAAATACTAGTCTTGGACCCACTCTTCTCTCCCTCAAACTGAATGTAAAATTCAATCATATTATGATAGCTGCTAACTAGGGGTGCCTTAACTATGAGGTCATTAATTAATCCTATCTCGTTGCACAATACCAGGTCTAATATAGCCTGCTCTCTGGTTGGTTGCAGAATGTACTGTTCTAAGAAATTATCCCGAAAACATTCTATGTACTCCTCATCCAGGTTACCTTTGCCCATCTGATTTTCCAGTCTATATGTTGTTAAAAACCCCCATAATTATTGCTGTACTTTCTGACAAGCTGCCATTATTTCTTCCTTTATACCCCGCCTTACAGTGTGGTTAATGTTAGGTGACCTGTACACCTCTCCCACAAGTGACTTCTTGCTTTTATGATTTCTCATCTCTACCCAAACTGCTTTTACATCCTGGTTTCCTGAACTTAGGTCATCCCTCTCTATTGCGCTAATACCATCATTGATTAACAGAGCTACCCCTCCACATTTTCCTAGCTTCCTGTCCTTCCTAAATGCCATGTACCCTTTAATATTCAGGTCCCAATCTATGTTGGCCTGCAGCCATGTCTCTGTAATGACTATCAGATCCTACTTATTTATTTCTATTTGTGTTCTCAGTTCATCTGCTTTGTTTCAAATGCTACATGCATTCAGATACAGAGCCTTTGGTTTTGTCCTTTTATTATTTTTGTAACCTCTAGCCTTAGCTGTTGATTTACTCTTAGATTTGTACGCACTGTCCCTTCCTGTCACAGTCTGTTTATCATTTCCCATATTAATACCTTACTCTCTTGCCTTGTCTCTACTCCTTGATTGACCATATCTTCCCAAATTTGATCCCTTGCCCTCAATATTCAGTATAAAACCTTCTGTACTTCCCTAGTTATGTGGCTCACTAGAACACCAGCTCCAGCACGGTTCAGGTGTAGACTGTCCCAATGGTACAGCCACCACTTTCCCCAGTACTGGTGCCAGTGCCCCATGAACTGGAACCCACTTCTACCACACCAGTCTTTGAGCCACGCATTAATTTATCTAATCTTATTTGCCTGACGCCAATTTGCACATGGCTCAGGTAATAATCTAGAGATTATTACCTTTGAGGTTCTGCTTCTTAATTTGGCGCCAAGTTCCTCATACTGACCAGACAGAACCTCTTTCCTTGTCCTGCCTATGTTGTTGGTACCCACATGGACCACACTGACTGGATCCTCCCCCTCCCACTATAAGTTCCTCTCCAGCCCTGAGCAGATGTCCTGAACCCTGGCACTGGGCAGGCAACACAGCCGTCTGGACTCTCGCTCTTTGCTGCAGAGAACAGTGTCAATCCCCCTAACTATACTGTCCCCTATTATACTACATTCCTTTTTCCTCCCTCCACTTGAATGGCTTCTTGTACCATGATGCCATGGTCGGATTGCTCATCCACCCTGCAGCCCCCACTCTCATCCAAATAAGCTGAAAGAACCTCAAACCTGTTGGACAATTGCAAAGGCTGAGGCTCCTGCATTCCTGTCCTCTGGGTCCCCTTACCTGCCTCAACTGCAGCCACACTCTCCTGTCCCTGACTAAATCAGAAGACCCTATCCTAAGCGGTGTGACCGTTTCCTGGTACAAAATGTCCAGGTACCTTTCCCCCTCCCTGATGTGCCGCAGTGTCTGCAGCTCGGACTCCAGTTGAATGACTCTGAGTTGAAGCTCTTCAAGCCGCAAACACTTACTGCAGACATGTTTGCCCTGGATCACAATGGCATCCAGGAGCTCCCACATGCTGCAGCCATGACACATCACCTGTCCTGCTATCCTTAATGTGTTTTAATTAACTACTTAATTATTTTATTCAATTATTTATTTTATTTTCCTTTTTTTATATATATTTTATTAAGATTATCACTAGTTCCTTTACTATTTTAAACATTAGGAATAGAATAGACCTTAACCACTTACAAGATCTCACCAAACAGGGAGCTTCTTCCCCAACCAATCACCTACCTGCTTGCCTGTCACACTTGATTTTCTTGAACAAGCTTGTTCCACTGAAAAGAGGATCCGATAGGATAAAGGATAGCCTCTCCCGCTTTCCATGCTCTTTTCAATAAAGCCTCTCCCGCTCTCCGTGCTCTTTTCAATGAAGCCTCTCCCGCTCTCCGTGCTCTTTTCAATGAAGCCTCTCCCGCTCTCCGTGCTCTTTTCAATGAAGCCTCTCCCGCACTCCGTGCTCTTTTCAATGAAGCCTCTCCCGCTCTCCGTGCTCTTTTCAATGAAGCCTCTCCCGCTCTTTTCAATGATGCCTCTCTCGCTCTCCGTGCTCTTTTCAATGAAGCCTCTCCCTCACTCCGTGCTCTTTTCAATGAAGCCTCTCTCGCTCTCCGTGCTCTTTTCAATAAAGCCTCTCCCGCTCTCCGTGCTCTTTTCAATGAAGCCTCTCCCGCTCTCCGTGCTCTTTTCAATGAAGCCTCTCCCGCTCTCCGTGCTCTTTTCAATGAAGCCTCTCCCGCTCTCCGTGCTCTTTTCAATGAAGCCTCTCCCGCTCTCCGTGCTCTTTTCAATGAAGCCTCTCCCGCACTCCGTGCTCTTTACAATGAAGCCTCTCCCGCACTCCGTGCTCTTTTCAATGAAGCCTCTCCCACACTCCGTGCTCTTTTCAATGATGCCTCTCTCGCTCTCCGTGCTCTTTTCAATGAAGCCTCTCCCGCTCTCCGTGCTCTTTTCAATGAAGCCTCTCCCGCTCTCCGTGCTCTTTTCCATGAAGCCTCTCCCGCTCTCCTTGCTCTTTTCAATGAAGCCTCTCCTGCTCTCCGTGCTCTTTTCAATGAAGCCTCTCCCGCACTCCGTGCTCTTTTCAATGAAGCCTCTCCCGCACTCCGTCCTCTTTTCAATGAAGCCTCTCACGCTCTCCGTGCTCTTTTCAATGAAGCCTCTCCCGCTCTCCGTGCTCTTTTCAATGAAGCCTCTCCCACACTCCGTGCTCTTTTCAATGAAGCCTCTCTCGCTCTCCGTGCTCTTTTCAATTAAGCCTCTCCCTCACTCCGTGCTCTTTACAATGAAGCCTCTCTCGCTCTCCGTGCTCTTTTCAATGAAGCCTCTCCCGCTCTCCGTGCTCTTTTCAATGAAGCCTCTCCCGCTCTCCGTGCTCTTTTCAATGAAGCCTCTCTCGCTCTCCGTGCTCTTTTCAATGAAGCCTCTCCCGCACTCCGTGCTCCTTTCAATGAAGCCTCTCCCGCACTCTGCGCTCTTTTCAATGAAGCTGCTCCGTCTCGCTGCGCTCTTTTCAATGAAGCCGCTCCGTCTCTCTGCACTCTTTTCGATGAAGCCTCTCCCAGCTCTTTTCAATGAAGCCTCTCCCGCACTCCGTGCTCTTTTCAATGAAGCCTCTCCCGCACTCCGTGCTCCTTTCAATGAAGCCTCTCCCGCACTCTGCGCTCTTTTCAATGAAGCTGCTCCGTCTGTCTGCGCTCTTTTCAATGAAGCCGCTCCGTCTCTCTGCACTCTTTTCGATGAAGCCTCTCCCAGCTCTTTTCAATGAAGCCTCTCCCAGCACCTTGTGCTTTTTTCAATTTGAACCTTGCTAAAAAGGCGAGACCTCAATTTTTAACAGCTCTATACTCGCTCCCACCCTTAAAGTAAATGATGTCCTATTTGCTGGATTAATGCTGCTTTGATTGCTCCCATTTGCACAGGACAAAAATGGCACTGGTGATCTGGCAGCATCAAAATTAATTGCTCTTGCAAAATTACTTTCTCTTGCAAAATTGCTTTGCCTTAAACATAGATGTCTTCTTGCTGACCTTTGCCAATTTATTTAGCTAATGTAAATGTAATTGGCTTTCGGACATACTTGCTGGCTCGAATGTTTTCATTTAAATGGAATTAAGTTTTTCATAGCTACTTAATGTTTGTATCAATTCATTGATATCTGGTTGTAAATTGCTAATTCCGATTCTTAAGGAACCAATCTATTTAAGGAGTTAAGACAACTAATTGAAACCATGCAGCTGGTCTGAATTTAAAAACGATATCTATCATGATTGAGGTATACAAAATTATGAGGGGCATTGATAGGTTAGCTCGGAAGAAACCTTTTCCCTTAGCGGAGCGGTCAATAACCAGGGGGCAGAGATTTAAAGTAAGGGGCAGGAGGTTTAGAGGGGATTTGAGGAAAAAGTTTTTCAATCAGAGGGTGGTTGGAGTCTGGAACACACTGCCTGAGGAGGTGGTAGAGGCAGGAACCCTCATAACATTTAAGACGTATTTAGATGAGCACTTGAAACACCATAGCATACAAGGCTATGGGCCAAGTGCTGGAAAATGGGATTAGAATAGTTAGGTGCTTTATAGCCGGCACAGACACAATGGGCCGAAGGGCCTGTTTCTGTGCTGTATAACTCTATGACTCTATCTGAAAAATGAATGATTAAATAATTACTTTCTGCAGACCTTGCATTGAGTTTTTAATATTTCCTCTGCAAAACACAGCATACGTGTTTTGAAATGAATTTGGCCACCAACTTCTGAAAACGATCATAATTTAGAAGCCGTCAATTAATTCACATGAAATCACACGTGCCGCCCATCTTGTACTTAGGAATTATGCTTCCACAATCCTAGAGAACAAAATCAATAATCTGACTGACAGATTTGTGGTAACTTCACAAAATGGGACTAACAGGCCAAAACTGCCATAATGCTATAAATACTATGATTGACATTCACAAGATCACAATAAGATAACAATTCTCATTGATGCTGCTTCAATTGTAACTGTCCTGCTAGTCTAATTAGCTCTCCAAACCTTGGTTTAAATTCACCACAGCAGGATCCGACTGATGGTGTTTGGGGCCAAATGTGCCATGTTTGTAAATTCTAG